>NC_063045.1:51355078-51545078 GCF_018812025.1 Megalobrama amblycephala
ACACTTTGAGTTTGACAGGAACAAAACATCCTGAAGAGCAAGTTTAACAGGGAGAAAGATTCACTTAGAAAAGAGCAAGAGACAAGACCAGTGGAGCAAAAATGAGCATGGTGGGATAATGAGGCGATGTTTGCTGCTCTTGGCCCCAACAGCTGATGTTTGTCTTTGCGTAGTGCCCGGAGCTACGCCGAATGGAATCCTTGGAAACTCCAAACAATCCAATATTAAATTTCCTCTGCAATGCCACAGGGAGAGAGAATCATGCGTGGGGGGGAAGGATGGCAGCGGGGAGATGAGAGGAGTGAGAGAAAGAGAGAGCAAGACAAAATACACTCATAGAGGGTGAGAAGATGAGATGTCAGGGGGTGCGGAGAAAATGAAAGAATGAACAAGAGAGAGGCCGATAATATTCAGAGATAAAATGACAGGCTATTTTGAATGGAAAGTCTCTCTCTGGCCATCTCCAGGTCTGAGCCAAGTTTCGAACCCGCAGGTGCATCAACAACTGTGGCGGGCCGATGGCTTCCATCAGATATAGTGTTACCATGAAAGCTTCCATGTGCGCCTCAGGGAGACGGACGCATTCCTTGGTGTATCTATAACATTTCAAATAACTCTCAGTCCAATTTCTGACTGTTTATTTTACTAAAATAGTAGCGTTCTTCCACCTAAAGGGACCATTATCTAAATCAACGGGCTGGTATGCCATGACTAGTCCCACATGGAATCTCTACAAGAAACTCCACAGTTTTCCTGAGAAGTAGAACCATCATTCATAAAGTTTGTTGAATTCCCCACCCCGAATTTGATTATGCCTTCAGTTAATATAAGTATAACTCTTCATTACTTCACACGAGTATAATAATTTATCCATATTTAAATGAACTCTGCAGAATGGGCACATGACGGCACTTTAAAACTTTACTTTCTCATATTTAATTCTAATTCATATTTGCATCCTTTCCTGTGCAAATTTTCCTAAAGCAGAAGTACACAACAGATCAGATCCATTAAAGGTCTGTTCATACTTACCATTGCTTGGCGAAATTTCACTAGCAAAATAGTCATTTCAAACCACAGTTTTGCGTGAGGGTGAAAAAGTTCCTCTAGCAGACTTGCTCATGTTGGTTACAAGAATTTGCCATGCTGACCAACAGAAAGTTGCTTAGTTTGAAAATGGCTTCTGAGTAAGAAGTGCTTTATATTCATTATACTGCATATTGGTACCATATTGGTTGTCAGCCGATACTGGATATTTAACTGTTCGTGTTAATTTCCTGGATGGATGAATGGATTTATATAAAATTAAAATTAATAATTGAGCAGAATTTGATTTATCCATTTTAAATGACAGAATATTATAGTTAACAGCAACCTCTGTGTCCGTCTGCCACAAAATAAGTACCTCTGGAGCAACCCCTGTGGATATGTTGACTTCTTTCAAACCCCTTCTATAGTTCTAAATGAGGCTCATGAAGGTGTTTTTTATGACACACAGCGAGAGAATGTGTGTGTGCTTATACCGCAAGTCCAGCTAACACACTCCAGTGGAACCCCACGGTCAGGACGTCTCCTCTCTAACGTACACACACCGCAGCAATGCAGACAGATCGCTCTACGCTCTCGCTCACAGTCTCTCTGGAGGTGTACAGAGAGGCCCTGGCCGGCCCCAGTGCTCTGCCCTGGCCATCTGGAGTACATTAGGGCTGGGGGGGATATTGGATCCCCCTGCCGTGGCCGGCTGGATGGGTGGCCCGGCCCAGCGCAGCCCTTTTCAGCAGCCCAGCATGATTGATAGGAGGCCTCACTCGCTGACTCCTGCTGCAGCCACCACACACTGTGACCAGAACACACACGCTACTACAAGCACTACCTTGAAAACTATGACACGTGTACGCCTAACTGTGACACGCTGACGCCTCAGGAGATCAGCATGAACGGACACACTATAATGGGTGGTACTGTATAAAGTTTATACCACCTGATTACATAACAGCACTTCATAACACCAGACATGGACTGCGAAACCCAACAGATGTCGTCAATAAAACATGAAAGTTCATCACACGCAATAAATCAGAGAACTGGCAACAAAACTCAGGATTAACCTGACAAATTGGCAGAAAAGTGAGCTGTACTACATTTATATTCTGTAGCTTGACTATACTCAGAAAAACAAATCATCTCTCTGAAAGAGAACAATAGTTCCTTAGGAATGATAAACCAAAACACAGACAATCAAATCACACAACAACAGTCATTATTTTTGTTTTGTTTTTGCGCAAAAAGAATCCTCGTCACTTCATAACATTAAGGTTGAACCACTGCTGTCATGTTGACTATTTTAACAATGTTTTTACTACTTTTCTGGACATTGAATGTGGAAATTTCATTGCTTTCAATTGAGGATAAACCTCTCGGATTTCATCAAAATACTTAATTTGTGTTCCAAAGATGAACAAAGGTCTTACGGATTTGGAACGGCATGAGGGGGAGTAATTAATAACAAAAAATTCATTTTTGGTTCAACTAACCCTTTAAATAGTTGCTTATTAGCCTGCATATTGCCTGTTATTCTGCATGAACATATTCTACATCCCTTAATCCTACCCAGTACCTGAACTTAACCACTACAACAACTATCTTATTAACTATTAATAAGCAATAAATTAGAAGCTTGTTGAGGGAAGTGTCACAGTTAATAGTGAATATGTGTTCCCCATACTAAAGTGTTACAGATATTTGAATGATAATGTGTTTTAGTGCCAATTTAAAATAAAAAAAGAAATCTAAAATGTTGTATCTTGACATGAATGATGTTTGAATTATACGTTTTAGTGCCATGAAAAAAATGAGAATAAACTTGTAACATTATGAGAACAAAGATGTAAATGTTACAAGAATAAAGTCAGAATGTATTGAGAAGAAAATCTGTAATGTTATGAGAATAAAAGTAAATTAGAAAATAAACTGAAGAATTTAAAGTAAATTGAAGTTAAAGTAAAATCAATATTCTGTGAATAAATTATATTTTGAAAGAAAATATATATTATGCAAAGAAAATGGCTATCACAAAAAGAACAGGCCACATTATTTTATTTTTTAAAATCCTGAAAAGTCATATTCTTTTCAAAATATTGTCACTTATTTTATGACTTTTTTCATTTTTATTTCAGCACTAAAAGCACAAAAGCACTTTTGTAGAATTATTTAAAATTTTCAATTTTTTTTTGTCGACAGATACAAACTTTTTAAACAGACTGTATTTCTACCCCACTTTGTTTTCACTCCCATCATATGAAATCTAGCTTCAATATTGGTGAACAGTTCTAAGTTCTGTGGTTCTTTTGAAAAGCTGCTATGCAACAAAGTTGAGAAAATTTCAATTTTATGCAGAATGAGAAGAGTCAAGATGTGGCGACTATTAAAATGACAGTGCAGATAGTGATACTCTTAGAACCAATTCGGCAATTTCAAAAACCCATGATGAAGAATCTACAATCTACAAAGAACCATATGACCGACTCACTCACATTGTACAGTGAAAAATAAATAAATAAATAAATAAATAAATATCCCGTATATATTTTTGAAGTCTTTAATAAACCTAAAACTTTGCACATATCCATTAAAAAAACATATTTTTTAAGAGTGAAGGGAAAAAAGGGTTATAACAAGAAAATGTAAATGAAGTTTGCATGACTAATTGCTTGAGATTATAAATACAGCCAATCGTAAAAGTTCCTCTAAGTGCTCTAAAAATATTGTAAGAAGTAATTCTAAAAGCAACTTAAAGAAAACGAATCTTCGCCCACAAAGTTGGCTAATAAATTGTCTCCCGTCTGTGAAGCATACCTGCACGGCGCACACCTCAGGTTAATCCCTATCTCATAAACCACAAGAAGAGAGGGAGAAAATTAGTGAACGTGGCAGAGACGAGGAATTTTAAAAAAAGAAAGAAACAGGCGACATTTCGAGTAAATGGCATCCAAAACCCACTCCAATTATCTTTGGCAGCCATGCCAGGGAGGCTGACTTAATTAAAGTGAGTGGAAAGGGAAGGGGGGGAGGAAGGAGAGAGAGGGAAGAAGTGATTGAGGGGGCAGAAGAGTGCGTATCAGCGCCAAGCACAAAGCCGAGCACCACCGCCGTCCACCACTCTTTCTCTTTTCAATTTCACTTCAAAGGACCAAGGCAAGAAATCATAAAAAAGGAGAGCGAGACGTTTTTTGAGCAATATAATTGCACTATTCATATCCAGTGTTTTTATCGTCATTCAGATAGGACAAAAAAATACATAAAAAGAGAATAAAAAAATGATTTTACTCGCCGCTAAATCCCCAATAATCCTCTTGTGCTTTTCCAAGTCTGCCTTCCACGTTGACCTTTTCACAGGAATCCTGTTGCCATGGAAACTCTCGCTGCACTCCCCCCCCAAACGCACATCATTCTGTACATATTTCCGTCATCGCTCTGACAGAATACTCACAGGAGATGGTTGTTTAAGTGCAAATGTTGCTTGTTTTGCCCCTTAAACTCTTGCCTTATCGCATTAGCATTCATGTAGGCTAACTGACCGCGTTTTGAGTACACGATTAACAATGCACGCTAACTCGCATATGATGTTTACAACATCTAAATAACTTCTATTAACACTCAAATGAATATTAATACACAAACTTCTGCTGTCAATCTGACGGTAGCTGAACTTTTCCATGCCTGGTCGACTCAGCTCGTGTGATATGGCGTATCTCTCTTTAGTTCATCAACACTTTGTCAGCTCCTCATGTAAATGAAATCTTGAGTATGAAATATATAGACAATGCCAAACAGGAGGCAGCTGGTCGCTGAGGGCCGTCCAGAAGGATTGTGGGTGGCAGATTTATAAATTCAGCTATAATGTGTGACTTCAAAAATAAACTGCCTTTAACAGAGGACAATGGCTGTTTCATAACTGCTAAGATGATGTGAGAAGCTGTGATTTCAAAGCAACTTTTTAATACTATGAACATGGTATAGAATATTGGATATACAAATAAAACTATACATTCTGGTAACACTTTACAATAAGGTTCATTAGTTAAACATTAGTTAATGTATTAACTAACATGAACTAATCATGAGCAATACATTTATTACTGTATTTACTAATCTTCGTTAACATTAGTTAGTGAAAATACAGTTGTTCATTCTTTGTTCATATTAGTTCACAGTGCATTAACTAATGTTAACAAGATTTTTACACTACACTACACTACACTACACTACATACTGTACAATTTTTTATAATACACTTATAATGCACTGTATGAAACATGGATATTAATTTTGAAATTTGAAACAGTATCATTACAGTAAATGATGAGTGTTTTTAAAAATCAAATTTAAGTTAGTGTTAGATGACGGTGAAGGTAACCTTTATGTAGAAATAAATGGGCATGCATAATTAAATATCTAATATCAAATGATAGACACACACAGGTCTTTTTCTACTGAAATTTTGTGTACAAATGTGGCACAACTGTTTTGTCAGTGACTGGTGAATTCATGTATTGTGTTTGCTGCATTGCAGGTTTTGTGCCTGTTTGTTTAATATATTTAATATCACTGTGGATGCTGCAGGATGATTTTTTTTAATGAAACTTCAGATTTAAAACGATGTTTTCAGGCTGAGAGCTGAGAGCTAAGGGAAGCTCTATAGGCCAGACTGCTGTGGGCCGGAGCTGGAGCCAGGAGATAAGACCGACTCCAGCCGCCTTGCTTTAGGGGACAGTGAAAGACCTGTTAACTTGACAACCACTATTCTGTTTGGCTGAGATCATATTGGTCTATTTCTCCTTTCTCTTTCTCAGACCAGACCACTCTTTTCGGTCTAACTTCTAATGTTTAACCCCTTCTGTGTCTATACTTTTAAGTTCTACTTCCTGTCTTGTTATATCCTTTTTTATTTTTTTATTTTTTTTTGGGAGGGGGGTGCATTTTGTTTTCCTCATATGCGGTGCGACTTGTTTTCCTGGAAAATAAGTTGCACTGCATGGGTCAAAATTGCTGAGAGAAAAACAGATAAGTCACATTAGTATATAAGTCACTTCAGATAGTGTTAATATCATCAGCTATTTAAGTCAAATGTACTTTTTAGTTTTTATCATATTTAGTCAAAATGTCTGAGCATTTTAGTCTAGTTTCAGTCAAAGAAAACTTCATGACCGTTGAAAAGAAAATCATAATCATGACTGTTGTCATTTGAGGAATTTATTTTTTAATTTATCAGAATTACTGCACTTTCACCTGTAAGCACAAATCAAGAGAATGTCAACTGGTTTATTTTAGTGCACTGATTTATTCTAGGCTATTATAAGCTAGATTGTGCGCATTGTTGCCAGATTGCAAAGATTAAGTAAAACACAGAAAATGTATCCTTTTATATGGAAGCTTGTTCCTGCCACTGAAAAAAATAAATAAATAAAAAAAAGTTAACTGTGACTTTTTTCACGTAATTGCACGTTTGAATCTGATTTTTTTTCTCAGAAATGTGTGAAATAAAGTCACAATTTTCACTTTTTCACATTATATATATATATATATATATATATATATATATATATATATATATATATAATTGTGTGATTTTTCACATTATATATAATTGCGTGGCAATTGCATGTTAAAAAGTCAGAATTACAAGATATAAACAAAAAATTCTGACTTTTTCTCAGAATTGCAAGTTCATTTCATATATTTTTCACAGAACTGCAGACGCAATTGCAGCAAGTTACTGTATAAAGTCAGAATTGTGAGACATAAACTCACAATAGTAAGAAAATGCCAGAATTATGAACTGACTTTTTATTCCCCTCAGAACTGGACTTTAATAAATTGCGAGTTTATATCTCACAATTGAAGTCAGAATTGCGAGATATAAATTTGCAAAAGCGAGATAAAAAGTCAGAATTGTGAGATATAAACTCGCAATTGTGATGAAAATAGTCTGAATCGCGAGTTTATATATCATAATTCTGACTTTATTTCTAGCAATTACGAGTTTATATCTCACAATTCTGACTTTATAGCTCAAAATTGTGAGTAGAGAAAAAAGTCAGAATTGTGAGATAAAAAGTCGCAATTATCTTTTCTTTTTATTCCCTGGCAGAAACAAGCTTCCATACTTTTAAGAGAAAAGCTCTGATTGAGGGATTTAAGCTCTTGACATCTGGCAACCGCAAAAATGAAAGCTCATAGAGGTTTGTACTGCAATCTCCTTTTTTTTCAACAGAAACAAAGATATCTTGGTAAAGTTTTTATTTTTTAACAAAATTTTAGTCTTGTCTTCTTCGTCAATGATAAAAAGGTCATCAACGAACATTTTTCGTCATAGATTTTGTTAACGAAATTAACACTTCATTCAGAAATAAATGTAAAATACCAGTATATATAAGCGAGTTCATTAATATGGTATTTAAATTATACTGTAAAGTTCTTCAAAAATACCATGATATTACCATCAATGTATTGTCCAAAATATTAAATGGCAATATCTTGTAACTTTCCTAAAGGGTCACTGATCTTTCTCAAACCCATCTTTCTCTCTCATTTGACTCTCTCTCTTCACCTCGTCTCTGTTTCCATCCCTCTCCCTCTTCCTCTGCTTCTTTTTCCCTCTCTTGGTGTAGAACATTCCGGTGCGTTGAGCTCAGAGCACAGCGCTCGGCTCTCAGAGGCAGGATTGTTCTTGCCGCACAGGCCCAAAGCCTGTTGCCACGGATACCGCCATACCACAGATCTGACCCTGGAGAATTGAGCTGCTCACCCTCAGCAGGAGCCACTGGCAGCTGCAACACAGCTGTTAGCACTGGGACAGGGTTACTTTCTTTCTTCCTCTCTCTGACTCACCCATTCATTCAGTCAGTCACTCCCTCTCATTACTTTATCACTATCTACTAAAAAAATATATCCAGGAGCAGAGAATTAAATGTAAGGCCCTCTGTTTCTGGTTAAAAACAACATAAAAGCATAATTGACACCATTTACTTTTTTTTTTAATTTTTTTTATAAAAACGTTGCAGGTCTTATTGTGCATGATTCATCAGTGCATGTTACTTTAAAGAGCAAAAATGCTAGCTTTCATAAAGTTTCATCAAAATTTTATAACTTTTTCTGCTGATGTAACCAAGGGGTAAGGAGAAAAGTAATATTACACAGTATTATTGCACTTCTCCCCGGAATTCTTGACTCTGATTGGTCAGTCGCAGTATTCTAGTCAAAACAAACTGCTTAATTCACTGTTGGCAACCAATTACCTCCATAGTTGTGCTAGTTCTATGTCTCTTATATTATTATGTGGTCTCTTTGGATAAAATAAAATAAAATAAAATAAAATAAAATAAAATAAAATAAAATAAAATAAAATAAAATAAAATCTATTTATTCAGCATTTTGGGGTTTATTTTGTGATAATGACTGGCTGACCGTACATTAAACCTCACATATTATAGCTTAACATCCACGATCCAGTTAAAGTCAGTCATGATTATTAGAAACCAAGGAGATCTTTCTCACAGAATATTTTGTCAACTTCATAGAAGCTGCTTTTATTCACTCATTGACTCACTGACATCCTTCACCAAACTTTCACATTCACTCTTACGCATTCCCTGAAAAATTCCCTGGCAAACTATTTCCGAAAAACCAGAGCAGTGACTCAAGCCTCCCATCCACATCAATCACGAGCGTCCCACGGTTGTTCACTCTATCCATAGCATGATCCATTAAACCGTCGTTATCCGACATTCAAATCAAAACAGATGTTCCCCTGTAAAATCTAAAATTACAGTAAATAAATAAAGAAAGAGAGGATGACAAAAACAGAGCCCTATTTTTCACATTGCCAGAGCCTATCCAATGTCATATTATGGTTAGATGTTATGGCTGGAAGCTATGCCTTTTATCTAATCAGGGCATAGATTTTCCTCTCTTTTCCACCTCGGAGATAAACTGATTACACGGTAACACTGTCTCTGAATCAGTTTAGCAGCTGCCTTGTGGTTGAGCACACAAATCTGTATGCAGCGGTGACAGGTAGAGCTAAAGTGCTCTTAAACTTATATACTGTAGATTATATAGAATATTACTCTCTCTGACAAGACAGAAGTATCACAAATATAAAAATGTATAAAAAAATGAATATGATTTACCTGAGTAGAACATACTCAACATTATTTTTAAATATGTATAGACATGTTAAAATTGATTTTTTTTTTCAAGCTGCAGATGTATAAATGAATATTAATATACATGGCCTAAATGCCATAAAACTTTAATTTTGATGTCATTGGGGCAGGGGTCCCTGATAAAAAGTTACATTTTTATAATGTTATGATGGATTAGACTCCATAAAATCAAGATGAGAGTTGTTGTTTTAGTCCATGTCTATTAGCTTTGATAGTCTATATGCAAGTGTAATACTAAAAGTTGAAAAATAATATTGTTTCATAACAGTGTTTCAAGTGTAATAAATGTTGATGACTCATTCTGCACTGCACAGCTTTTGTCAAATCAAATCTCTCTAGTATGTCCCGCCCGAATAGCAAGCAAATCATGTTTCTGGCAATGACTTAAAGGGTTAGTTCACCTAAAAATGAAAATTCTGTCATTAATTACTCACCCTCATGTTGTTCCAAACTCGTAAGGCTTTTGTTCATCTTCAGAACACAAATGAAGATATTTTTAATGAAATCTGAATTTCTGTCCCTCTGCTACCACTTTGATGCTTCAAAAAGTTCATAAAGAGATCGTAAAACTAATCCATATGAATTGAGTGGTTTAGTCCAAATTTTATATTCACATATAAACATTCATCGACTCACACAGCAGCTGTGGTAAACAGAAGCTCGAGTGTGTTTGCTTGACGCGTGCAAGAACTAATGAGGTTCATTCTCGTGTGTTACGCAGCACGTTTGAGCTTCCGGTTTGTTCTTGCCCGTCAAGCAGGTTCAGTTGAGCTTCTGCTTATGTTCGCTGATCAATGTTTATATGTAAATAAAAGACTAAATTCAATCTGTTCATCATTTAAAGTGATCGTGTCCCTTCAGAAAATTTGAACTAAACCGCTCAATTTGTAAACAAACTTTCTGAAGCGTCAAAGTTGTGTAGCTATCAATGAAGGGACATAAAGCTCTCAGAATTGATTTAAAATATCTTAATTTGTGTTCCGAAGATGAGTGAAAGTCTTACGGGTTTGGAACAACATGAGGGTGAGTAATTAATGACAGAATTTTTATTTTGAACTATCCCTTTAAGCCTACTGGCTATTAGAAAAAGGACGAGTTCTGCCCATACTCCTGTTTCAATGGGAAAAAAAGTGCATGCGTCATGCACTTTTATGAGGTCTTGAATGTATTATGGGAGCAAAATAATATATTATAAGTAAATCATGTTGTGCAATAAATCAAATAGAATTAATTGCAAAAAAATGGGAGCTTATGTTCATATTTTAATTAAATGGAATGGTATTTTTAAAGTAAAAGTGGCAGACCACCTTATGAAAAACATTAAGATAATAAAACATGGTAAATGCAAGTCTGCACAGCTAAAGTCTTCAAAAAGTTAGAAAGCATCTGTTCTCAGTAAACATGCTGTAGAGCCAAACCCTGAAAACACTAACAGAGCAGTGCGTTTGTTTTAAGCAGAACAGCATGACAAAAGACAGTTAAATCACCCACTAAGGAACTGCTGTCTATGTCAGGTTGTTTCTATTAGTATTAGCACTCAAAAATACTTTTTTGTCTCTCTTACACAGACAGATATAAATCAACTGGAATGAAAGAGATAAACACACAAGAGATAAACAAACACTCAGTGTTTCATGTGTTAGTTTTAAATGAGCATTAAATCTTTCTTCTGATTTATAGATGGAGATTTCAAGAGCTATTTTACATCTATATAACATTCATTCAGACATGATGACATTTGGCATCTTTCATCACATCTGAACTACATCAAACAATTTACTCATGACATTAAACTGCTGCTATGAAAAACCAAGAA
The DNA here is from genome assembly GCF_018812025.1 of Megalobrama amblycephala. Taxonomy (NCBI): domain Eukaryota; kingdom Metazoa; phylum Chordata; class Actinopteri; order Cypriniformes; family Xenocyprididae; genus Megalobrama; species Megalobrama amblycephala. Next base: position 51,366,122 of record NC_063045.1, read on the forward strand.
CTGAAATCTGGGAAATGTGATTATTTTTTCAGATTACTGTCAAGCAAATGCTCTTTTTCAACGTGAAGTGATGCACACTTTAAAGCACAAAGTTTGGCACTCGATTTATGTTATCTAAGAAATCTGTGTGTAATCAGACTGACATGCACAGATTATCATCAAATCTTCACTGTAATTCCTTCTCTTTCATCTTTCCAAGCATGAATGTTATGTTGAATTTTAATGTTTATACATGTATCTGTCGGTTACATGCGCGAGTGGATGTTTGCTTAGCGAAGCGCGTATGTCTGCGTGTATCTGTGTGTTCGAGAGAAAGACAGATACGTGCATGTGTGTGTGTGTGTTTCTAACAGTAAAACAGTAGGGTTGCACATTCCTGTCCGACATAACTTAAGACAAGCAGACACTGAAGAAAACGCCTATAAAACTCTCTCAGCCTCTTCTCCTCCATCTGTTTTGTTTTCCTTCCATCTCTCCTTTTTGATGAGCTGGGTCTTCAGTCCCCCCAATAAAATCCCATTAGCTCTTAATGAAGTCGAGCTCGCTGCCTCGCGCCTTCACCTCATTTAGCACAATTGTCTGGCAGCCATTAGCACGGAGGCAATTACAGCCGAACGGCGAGAGTAATTGGAAATGCCGACAGGGACCCCAAGAAAACGGGAATAAATAAAAAAAAAAATATTCAAACTAATAAGCCTCCATTGGGTTGGTGGGGGCTGCTAGGCTAAATCAACATAATGCTAATCGAGGCTGATGAGGAACAGACTCGGGGTGAAGGCCAGGGGTGGTGGAGATGATGATGATGATGATGATGATGATGAGGTTGAGATTGTTATAGAAAGAGCAAAAGGAATTGCACTAATCAACTCCTCAATGACACAAGGTACTGTACTGTTAATGCCCATGTAAACTGATGCTATATGAAAAAAACAATGAAATCAAAATGGATCATATTTACTTTCTTAAAGGGTTAGTTCACCAAAAAAAATGAAAAATGATGTCATCAATTGAATTGGATCATGTCATTCCAAATCCATAAAGGCCCGTTCACACCAAGAACGATAAAGATAACGATAAAGATATAGTTCTACAAATCATTCTAAATACAAAAGAATAGCATTGTCCATACCACAGCTATAACGATAAAGAGAAATTATATCATTGGGATCACTTTCAGAAAGATTTATTTTGCAGCTGTTGAATGATAAAAAACTGACAGCCAATCAGAATCTGTTCTAATTTAAGGGCTCGCGCATTTAAAATGGCTGACGCATTGCGGAGAAGTTAATTGCCAAGGTCCAGAAAAAGCCACCACTCTTTGACAAGTTAAACCCCCTTTTCAAGGACACTTTAAAGAAAATGGATATATGGAAAACAATCGGTCATAGCCTCGGAATAAACGGTGAGAAGTATTAATGATAAGATCATTATGCCAGGCACTAGCTATTCACTCGAAACATAGCATGCTGAAAAAAATCTGCTGGTTAAAGCAGTGTAAATGCAACAAGAACAGCAAAAAGATGTTGTACACACTTTGAAACCACAGTGTGTGAGCTTAGAATAAACAGACCGTTATCGTTCGATATAGTTGTCGTTATAGTTATCGTTCTTGGTGTGAACGGGCCTTAAGACTTCCATTCATCTTCGGAACACAAATGAAGATATTTTTAATGATATCTGAGAGCTTTCTGTCCCTCCACTGAACATTTATTCACCCAAAACTTAATTTAATTTAGTTTAATTTAGACTTTTATCCACATATAAACATTGATCAGTGAACAATGTTTACTGCATTCAATTTTGGTAAACAAAAGCTCAAGCATGCTTGCTTGATGCGCGAGAACCAATGAGGTTCATTCTTGCATGTTACGTTTGGTTAGTTCTCACGCGTTAAGCAATATGGTTGAACTTGGATGGATGTTCGCTGATCAATGTTTTTATGCCAATAAAAGCTTAAATTAAATATTTTCATCATATAAAATGAACTTGTCTCTCCAGAAGACCTCGATTCATATGGATTGATTTTACAATCTCGTTATGAACATTTTGAAGTGTCAGAGTTTTAGTTGATTAGACTTTCAGTCTTTTAGATTTCATAAAAGTATCTTAATTTGTGTTCCAAAGATGAAATTCTTTGGAACACAAATTTAGTTTGGATTGGTTTGGAACAACATGAGGGTGAGTAAATGATGATAGAGTTTTCATTTTTCAGTGAACTATCCTATACTATAAAAAGTGTCCTATTGTGCATTATTCATCAGAAAAAAATAATATTAATCAATAATATATTATTGAATCCAAATAGATCAAATTGCTGTCTTGACAATAATAAATGATCAATATTAACAATAATAAATAATACAGTATTCCCAACTTTTCGCTAATGAATTTCCATGACTTTCATACTTTCCCCCCCTGTGATGAAGTGTATTCATAATAATAATGTCCATGGCTTTTCATGAATTTTAGATTTTATGAATTTCAATGGCTTTAGAAATTAAAATTCTAAAATTCCATTATATTTCCAGGTTTTTAGTATTTGAATCTTTTGACATAAAAGGTTTTTTATATGATTCAAGGTCTACTGACAGGTTGTTCTTAATGTTAATGTTCAGTGTACCTTCATGATGCCAAAAATAGATTTAAAGGCAATATGAAACTGTAATGTTGCATAAATTGATTATTTCAGCAAAATAAATAAATAAATAATTCCAGATATGTAAAAAAAAAAAAAAAAAAGAAAAGTATTACATTTTAAAGGAAAATTAATTAATAAAGCTTTCTGTAAATAACACAATTCAGTCTACATCAAATAAACAAAGGTAACATTCATCGCAAAGGACACTTTGTCAAATCAGTCCTTGAATAATGAATAACCGCACGGTGATCTAGGTGTTGTGTGTGGCCTGCTGGTGCCAGATGCCAGGGCATCTCCCCTGACTCCTCACCCTACTTACTCACATCAAACTGGGCAACTGGTGGCAGAAACCTGATCAGAGGGGGTAAAATCAGAGGGCACCTTTCACAAGAACTGGGCAGACTGCCCAACGGTCCACAGGAGGGGGCAAAGAATAGGGTCTGGTTGGAATGGTGTGTGTCTGTGATGTGTGTGAAGGCGTCTTGGCACTAGCTTTCCGGAGCCGGCACGGGAAACAGAAGGTCGAGTCCGACAATAGTCTCCCAGGGGGCATCCACAATACCAGCTCAATGACCGCAGTCAACAATACTCTCAAGGCCTTTTATTCAGAGAGTTCAATGGACCAGACACACCCAGCAGCACTTTCCTACACAAAACAAGACCCTGGCACACACACACACACATACATATTCATAGCTTTATATAAATGACAATATTGCTACTATAAAAGAGGTTTTCAGTTGTGGATCTGCCTAGAATCACTGCTGTGGTTGTTGCCATTTCACAGCTCTGTGGACACTACTTTAAAACTTAGAAGTTAGTCCTTAAAAGTTGATTAAAAGTTCAAATTAGTAAATTTAGAGCAGTTCATTCGGATATATATATATATATATATATATATATATATATATATATATATATATATATATATATATATACAGTATATATTGTATTTCTTTTTTATAGTAGTACATAAAAAGTATTTAAATAATATTATATTATTTTGTTAAATTATACACAATATAACCAATATCAAACAACAATACAATACAGATTCATCTACTGTTCATGACTCTGGATTATTTTTTAAACTGATTCATTTAAGTGGATCGTCTAAGTGAAACAGTTTATTTAAAGGGTTAGTTCACCCAAAAATAAAATTCTGTCATCATTTACTCACCCTCATGTCGTTCCAAAACCTTAACGGTGCCATAGCATGCTTTTCCACAAGATGTAATATAAGTCTAAGGTGTCCCCTGAATATCATGTTATCATGGATCATGTCAGTTACTATTGCTCCATCTGCCATTTTTCGCTGTTGTTCTTGCTTGCTTACCTAGTCTGATGATTCAGCTGTGCACAGATCCAGATGTTAATACTGGCTGCCCTTGTCTAATGCCTTGAACATGGGCTGGCATATGCATGAATTTGGGGGCGTACATATTAATGATCCTGACTTTTGCGTCACAGTCGGTGTTATGTTGAGATTCGCCTGTTCTTCGGAGGTCTTTTAAACAAATGAGATTTACATAAGAAGGAGGAAACAATGGGGTTTGAGACTCACTGTATGTCATTTCCATGTACTGAACTCTTGTTATTCAACTATGCCAAGGTAAATTCAATTTTCAATTCTATGGCACCTTTAAGACTTTCGTTAATCTTCAGAACGCAAAAGAAGATATTTTTTGATAAAATTTTAGAGCTTTCTGTCCCTCCATAGACAGCTACGCAACTGATACATTGAAACTACAAAGTTCATAAAGAGATCGTAAAACTAATCCATATGAATTGAGTGGTTTAGTCTAATTTTTCTGAAGAGACTTGATCACTTTATATGATGAACAGATTGAATTTAGGCTTTTATTCATATATAAACATTGATCAGCAAACATAAACAGAAGCTCAACCAATCATGTTTGATGCATGAGAGCAAACCTCTTGCGGAAGCTCAAATGTACTGCGTAACACACGAGAATGAACCTCATTGGTTCTTGCACGTCAAGTGAACATACTTGAGCTTCAGTTTAACATAACTGATGTGTGAGTTGATAAATGTTTATAAGTGAATAAAAACCTAAATTCAATCTGTTCATCATAAAAAGGGATCGTTTCTCTTCAGAAAATTTTGGACTCAATATAACTCATATGGAACTTTTTTAAATTGTTTTTTTAAATATCTTAATTTGTGTTCTGAACGAAAGTCTTATGGGTTTGGAACGATATGAGAATGAGAAATTAATGACAGGACTTGCATTTTTGGGTGAATTATCCCTTTAAATGATTTATCACATAGATTTATTCGAAATTACTATATGATTGAATTAATTCACTAAAAAGAATAAGACTGATTCATTTTAGGCAAGTGTGTTTGATTATTAACTCAGTTTTGAAGGTAGCTAAGCTACTGTTATGCTTCTAAAAAGTTAACAGCATCAAATTTATTTGGTTGCTCCCCAACACTGCTCCCGGTTAAGATTTGACATGTACAATAAGTTAATTCACCTCATCTTAGCTGTAAGATGAGACCAGAGGAACTAGTATTGACCATTTGAGAAGGTGAAAAATTAGGTGAAAACACATTAAGCAAAGCATGAATGTAGCACCGGGACGCTGCCGCAAAAACGAAGATATGCAGGATTCTTCAATTTTTCTTGTGCTTTGCTTTCACTCCGAAAATGTTTATTTGTCTAAAAAGATCTACAAACAATCACTTCACTCGACAGGAGAGAGAGAGCTTTCCAGTCAGGAGGAGATTTAATTAGGGAAATCTCATTAGGTTTAACAAAATTAAGCGTAAAACAATCCTCGGCAGGGTTCCGAGAGCGAGAGGGAGAGAAAGAAAGGGGGAATTTGGGGTTATGAGCGATTAGAGTCGGGAGGATATCGAGATAGTCACTTCCATGCTGCTGTGGGGGAAAATGGCACTAGATACCCAGCTGTTTTCACACTCAATTAAAGGCAGGGTAGGTAAGAAATTTTGTTCCAAATTTGTTTAAACTTTCTATATATATACATGCATAATTAAAATGTAAGAACTCTGGTAAAAAGAGTATAAAAATCGAGTGACTCTAGACCGTTTAATCTGTATTAAACACAGCTCATTATTTCCATCCGGGACGAAACATAGGATTGGCTTAGGCGGCTGTCACTCTCTCGCAACCATGGCAACCACCCTTTTGCCACACATGACCTGCCCACTTGCGCGCGCACGTTTGATTTGGGGAATCCAAGAGGCACGGATCCTAGGAATACCAAAACAATGGCAGAGAAACAGCAAGCTAAATTCACAGTATCGGCCTATGCAGTTAGTGAAGGCAAACCAGGCAAAAAAAGGAAGACAGTAACAGTACAAGAAAAGGCAATGAACAAAAAGTCTTTGGATAAACAAAGAAATAAAACGCGAGTTAATATCGGCGTGGCTTTCCAGCGATGGCGAGAACTGAGGGAACTCAAGGGGCTGAAAAGTGACTCCTTGATGGCTTTATTTCTGCTGGACAGGTAAATCTTTCTTTTTGTATTTTGATCATACATATTTTTTTGTTTATTTTTTCATGAAGCATGTGTCATTAGCACACGTAGCTGCGTAATATAGCTAACATAACATTACTTAGCGAGCCGTAGTAGAGACGATAAATAATGATAGCTATAGTGTTGAATTGTGCATAATTTTACCCTCTGTCTAAGTCTTTTACCATGTTCACCTGCAAGTTTACCTGCACGTTTTTTTCGCCTTTGTTTTGTTTTTATATTCTCTACCTATGTTTACTGATGTCTTTATCTTGTATCTGTGTGTGTCGTACACACTTTGTTGTATGTGTGTGTTATTATTTTGTGTCTGCAATGCAGTTGTGAGTTGATATTTGAGTGTATGTTACTCTGTTGATCTGTAGAACAACGTATATGTTATGAATCTTACACGAAATTCATCTTCATCACAGTGTAAATGATGGTAATGGAAAAACGTGTATCATGCAACCTGTTTTTAGCTTTGCCTTATAGATAACTAGCTCGTTAGCGAATCAAAAAATATATATTTTAAACTTTACCAATATCAATATGCTAGCTTGATAGTGAGTACTAAAATACATCTTGTTTGTTTATCTTCATAATTTTAAAGTTATTTTTATTACATGTGATTCTGACATGATGTCACTACATGCACTGTGCTCCTTCCTCTCCGCTCGTCTCAGGTAAATAATGCGTCTTCCAGCTCAGTGGTCGGAGTCACACGTTCATGCGTTTTGGGGGCGTGGCTTTGGAAGGAGCCCAGAAGGGAGGGGGTGGAGTGAATGGAAATAATGAGCTGTCTTTAAAACAGTCGTGAGAGGTCTACAGACACTCGATTTTTATACTTTCTTTTTCAGAGTACTTACATTTTAATTATGTATTGATATATAAATAAAGTTTAAACAAATTTTGAAAAAAAGTTTTTTATACATTTTTTTGCCTACCCTGCCTTTAAAGAGACTTGCCTGGCTTTTACCCCCTCTGAAAAGCAAAGAGTTAACCATTCTGCACATTGCCGCACACACAAATGTCTCCCTCAGACTCGCGCTCTCTCACTCATCCACAACGTAATTCCACCCTGAGCCCACGAACCATTAAAGACACAAATTGTGTTTTCGAACAAATTCGCACTCTATAAGGACATAACAAAAAGTGCTATTAAAGTGAGGAAACAAACTCTTAAACAACACAGCTGGGGTGATTGCAGGCGAACAGCGAGCATTGGAAAATTCATTTCAAACTTTATCTGTAAAGGTCCAATTCTGAATAAACCAGCAAGGAATAACTGTACTACTCCGGGAGAGTGATATCACTGCAGAGAAATCACAGGTTTGCGTATTTTTGGCAGCTCGAAAGGTGACACTGCATATTTATCAGCCCTCCTTCAAAAAAGTGAGAGGACTTTATGTGCTATCAATGCTATTAAAATCCATGGCAAAAGCATAATTGTGAAAGACCACTTAATGCATGACTACAAAACCTGTTGGGTGTATTTGTGGAAACCTCAGTTTACATCAAACTACAAGAAAAGTGTTTGGCGACCAACATGGCTCTGTTCCAATGCCTAGTGAGCTGCCTCACTGTCTACTGCCTACATAGGCAGCTGCTAGCGAAACTGAGCCTCATAAAGGAAAGATTGAGAATGAGCAACTTCGGCAGCAACTCTTTACAAACCATGTGCCATCGCACAAAATAACATTCTTCAAGTTAAGTGCATAGTTCACAACTGATGTCGATGGAGATGGCATGTTTTTAAGCCAACAGTGTGATACTCTAAAAAACATAAAAAAAAAAAAAAAAATAGCAGTTTTTTTTTTATTTTATTTTTTAGAGTTAATTACTTTGCATTTTTCAGTATTAAATTAACTGTTTGTGGATGTAATATAAACATACAATTTAGCAAAAACATGGTATTTTAGACAAGGATGTGAGCCAATTTAAAATGATGAATTTACATTTAATTTTAAATTGAGGTGCCAAACGGTACAGAATTGCAATTTGAATGTAAGAAAGAATAATTAATTAATTTTAATTAATAAATTCAAATTAATTTATGTAATTTTTAACTAAAAGAGATAGATAGATAGATAGATAGATAGATAGATAGATAGATAGACAGACAGACAGACAGACAGATAGATAGATAGATAGATAGATAGATAGATAGATAGATAGATAGATAGATAGATAGATAGATAGATAGATAGATCTGTCTAACTGTCTCTAAATGATAGAACAAACAACAAAATGAAAGATAGACAGTCAAACAGACAGACAGACAGGCAGATACAGTAGATAAACATTGATAGAATGATAGAAGAGAATTGTAAAATAAATGATAGAATGAACAACAGAATGATGGATGGATGGACGGACACACAGACAGACAGATAGATCTGCACAATTCTGGGTAAACTAACAATCACAATTTTTTGTTTCAAATAGAGATCAGTATTCTTAACCTTTTTGCATTACTCAATGAATCAGTGTTTTGAACGAATCGCTTGAATGAACGATTCAATGACAAATATATTTTTAACAGTCACTTATCGCCACCTACTGGTGTAACATGTAACCGATACAATCTTTATTTAAAGCATCAAGTTACAGTACTTTCAAAAGGTGACTTATTCTATTTTGATCACTACCATAGACATCAGTGTTTATATCCGAACTATAAACTTTTATCCCAGTACTTCTGTGATTCTGTGTTTGTAACACAGAAATAACAATACTGTGTGGTTAAAAAGACTGTTTATGAATTGATTTCATACATGACAACTGCTCTCTCTTGATCAGCAGCAGCGCCAACACAGATCTGAATGTTTGCTGTGATCGTACTTCAAAGGCTTATTAATAGATGGACTGATCTACAATTTTTCACAACCTTGATCTTAGATGGCTGCATACATTTCAGAACAGCCTTTGCATCAGGACCACATCTATGATGCCATAAAATACTGCCTACACAGGCAGCTCACTAGCTTTAGGAACAGAGCAAATGTGTTTTTGAAGTGTTGATTTAGGAACTTACAGTTTGCTTGTTCTCAGCATTGGAGCATCTGATGTTGGAGTCGATCCGACGGCGCACTGCCCTCCAGACAGTCTGCAACACAAGAGAAACCTTCTGAGTACAGATACATCTAATTAGCCTGCTCACTAACAGCTAACCTGAGATCATTACTCCAACGACATTACAAAGCAACTTGTAAAATGTCCAGAAATGTTGATTTGGGTTTAAGCGGCACTTCATGGTTTTTAGAATGGGGATCTTTTTATTGACGCTGCTTGATACCAGTGGGCCTGCTGACCCCACAATTTGAAAAGTAATTTGATATTGCGTGGGAAGGTATATGTATGTGTGTGCCCTGCTGTTCTGGCTTAAGAGTGTATATGTGTGTGCGTGAGCTAGGGTAGGTGGGCAAACAAAGATAAAGACAGGGGCGGGAATGGCAGGAATGGCGGCCAGCCCCCCACACTTCAGTCTGTCAGTATAAGTTTGTGTGAAACCTTTCCTGGGTTTCTTCCAAACTACAAAGAAAACATTTTAGGGTTCTGTAATCCTTCCCGTAGCCTCTCAAAGCCCCAGAGTCCTCCACACACAGCCATACAGTCCGCAGCCCACCTCCCTCTCCCCCCCATGAGACCTGATCTGCCTTCCTGTTGACGTCAAAGTGAATTAGAGCAAGGAGAGCGCAGCGGCTCCCCCCGGGGGGCCGGAGGGCTAATCATGCTGTTCCTCACTGGCCTCAGAGGAAGCATTAGCGTTCCTGTTACAGCAGACCACCACATCTACAGCGCAGGGCCCCTTCACAAACAACCAGGACACCAAACACCAACAGCTTATTTACAGAAATAAACACTCATACACACTACAGTACCCTCCAAACCAGATGAGCAGAAGATTTGTGGGTTTGCCCTTTCCACCCCTCATTCAAAGACCCAGAGAAAGTTGAACTTTAGGGTAAACCACCATCTTCCAACATACAGAGCACCTCTGTGAAATACCTAATCCCAGCCTCCCTCCGCCGCCACGCCGACCTCCTGCACTCCCTCCAGCCGCTCTGAATAATGATTCTACATATAGCGAAGGAGACGGTTGAGGAGACTTTACACTCAGACTGTGTAACTGACCTGATTCCTACTGAGATGAATGTGGCTGGGCTACTCTTTAAAATGTGATTCAGTGTTTTTAGTATTATTTATACACTATTTTAGTATTCATTAACATTGTGAATTAGCTTTTATTTTTATATTTTCAGCTTTCATTTTAATTTTAGTATTTTAGTTAGTATTAGTATTTTTTTTTTAGCTAAAAAGTATTAGTAATTTTTATGTGCGTTTGTCATTTTTGTTTACTTTTATATTTCTATAGACTAATTTGGAGCAGACATCACAGCTGCGCGTGCATAGTAGTGGCAAATAAAATAGAGGTAACGTGGAGGAAAATGGGCAAATACCATCTTTGAAGATTCCCTTTGAAGCTAAACGCAGACGTTTATGTTGCAAATCACTGACTGGACTGATGAAAGCTGCAATTATTAGTCTACTATTAAAGCATGAATTTGATGTAAACAGTAAGTCTACATAATATTAACATATGCAGTTCATAGGGTACATACATACATAGCAGTTACAGCATGAAATAATATTTAAACCTATAAACATTTTACATAGATAACTTTTAAACATGGCCTATAACATTTTTATTTCACAGTTCTGACTTTTTTCTTGCATTTGTGTGCTTACATCTCCCAGTTCGGACTTTATAACTCACAATTGTGAGTTTATATCACAATTCTGAGGGGGAAAAAGTCAGAATTGCTGGATATAAACTCGCAATTGACCCTTCGCCGGGAGTTTGATTTAGCCTAATGGCGATCTAACCAATCATAACGCCGAATCCGCCATTTTGTCTGACAAAGCAGTCAGATTAATGTCGGTGGACTTGAACTTGAAAAATGGTGTCTACTGACGTCTTTCCGTGGTTGAAACAACATTTCTTGATGATGTTCATTCATGTTTATTTGATGCTATAAATTAACTAGTGGGAAGAGATGATCGGTTCATGAGCCGCTTGAACGGAGGTGCTACAGCAATCTATCACGACACATTAAAGAGTCACAAAATGTTAATTCTTGTTTAAATTTGTTTAAAAATTACAAAATTTGAAATTTGAGACTTTGTTTCATATCAAAAGTAACTTGCTCTGTCTTGTCTGTCGACACCTTGTCAGTGTCCTGTGAGAACATAATGTGTGGCGTGAAAGCGGCATGGCTTGTCGGACGTAGCAACAGTAACTAAAGGGGGTGGGTCTTTGTGAACTGTCAGTTCTTAGGGAAAAAAGACAGAATAACAAGTATATCTCACAATTCTGTTTTTCCTTCTAAGAATTGTAAGATATAAACTCAGATTTGCAAGAAAAAAAGTCAGAATTGTGAGATATAAACTCAAAATTAACATTTTTTATTCTTTTATTCCATGGCTTCCATAGACTGCTACAGCAGAACTGTCATTTTCTGCCACCAGGTAGGCTCCGCCTGCAAAAAAACGTCATTGTTGTTTGCAAACACAAAATAGGTCTATAAATCTTTAAATAATTTTTATTTCAGTTTTGGTTTCAGTAATTTTAGTACTTCAACTTAAGGGCCATTCACACCAACGACAATAACAGCACCTATAAAGTTTTAATAATCTAATTCTGAGAATAGAAAACAGCTAATAACAATACAAAGGATCAATATTATTGGAATCACTTGCAGAATAATTTTTTTCCCAGCTGAAAAAACAAAAAACAAAAACAGTGACAGCCAATCAGAATCCATCCGACTTTAACAAGCTTGAGCGTTTAAAGCGGTGAGTTTTCTTTGCAGTGTGATAGAAAATTTTTTTAGAAAACTTCTGCATAAAAGAAAAAAGTCTGTCACACTGACGGCATGTGAATGTTCCTCCTGTCAGTCTGAACAGATGCATTAACAGCACCGAACGTTCGCCTTTGTGCGAACAGGCCTTTAGCTGATTATTCTAACAAAATAAAACTTAGTATATTTCATTTTATTATTATTAGATGTTTTACCAGTGCCTGATTTCTTTTTGGGCATCTCTTAAAAAGCAAGAAAAGAATTTAAGATGAATATCAAAGCTAATAGATAGCTTTCTCTAGTGTTATATAGCCCTTTTTTGGTCTTTTTGTCTTAACTTAACTGTCCTATAAAAATAAATATGACAACGCAGTCATATTTCTGTTATTAGATCAACACATTTTAAACACTGTACAATATAAAAATGCTACCTGTAGGTTAAAAATTACCCAAGTTGGGTTCAAAACGGACAAACCCAGCGACTGGGTTGTTTTAACCCAGCTTTAACCCAGTTTTTGTATTTCTTGCTTAAAATGAACCAAAAATATGTTTTTCTTATTAATAAGTTTAATAAATAATAATAATAAATAAAAAAACTGCTTATTAATAAATGTTCACCTTTTGATTATTATTGTTGCCTCTAGTAATTTTATGTTTGATTTTTAATTTCCAACCTATTTTGGGTTAATTTTAGGCCAGCCATATAGTCAAACAATAGTTGGGTTAAATAAAACTGCCCAGCAGGTTGGGCAAACATTTAACCCAACTACTGGGTTAAAACAACCCAATTGCTGAGTTTGTCCATTTTGAACCCAACTTGGGTTGTTTTTTTTTAAACCCAGAGAGTTTATATGATGATTCTGATTTTGATCCTAGAAACACAAGAAATTTTGACCCAAGAAATGCAAGGTGGTAATTACCCACAATGCCTTGCCAGTAACAGCCCCCCAGCTGTTCAAAGACTGCGAAAACAACATTTGCTGCCGGGCATTTAGAACTTCCTGTTACTATGACAACCACGGAACAATTCATATTCTGTGTGTCTCTCCTCTAATAAAGTGTGTAACATTAGGGCGTAATTGTATTTCTATGCAATATATGAAAACAGCCCTTTGCATTCAGGAATGCCTGATAGCAGTCGTCAAAAATGTCTGGAAGAATGGCAGACTCTTTGTCTGTATCGGAAGATTGTTTCAAGAGGTTTGGCTTCACAATATCACTAAACCTGGATCAAAAATGTAACCTTTAAATATAGCAAGCAAAACCAACCACAGTGCCGAAAACAGTGCAACTAGATAGGCATGCAATGCATATAAACTATCAATAGCTTTTAAAGGCATCATGGCGGAGGGTCTATGTCTTTAAGATCACTTATAGTAACTTACAGAAGTGTGGCAGGACCAAGGAGGTATGATGAGTGGAATGATAGCAGAATTCCTGGGAATTAGAAGGGATTTAGCGGACAATAGCAGGTATTCCCACTAGTGTAACTAGACCCTAGTTGGCGTCATGAGAGGCTTAAACTTCACATTAAACCAGTGTGCAGCTGACACAAAAGACCGAACTAGACACAACAAGGGGAATACAGAGCAACACACAGACACATTAAGCTTATATATACACACTGAGAACAAAATAAACGCACATGCTGCATGAAGCAAAGTTTATTTTGTTACCATTCAGACTGACACAAATTCACAAAGCAATATTAGCACTTAATGAAGTATACGCTGCGCTCTCTGTGTCGAAACAACACTTTCCCACTCAGTACTTAATATGTTTCTCTTGATCTGAATCTTGGAATATTTGCTGCAGTCTTCTCCACATTAGCCTGCTACGGAAATCCAAACAGGAAAAGAACTTATATGCTAAAAATATCTCTAGGCGTAGCAATGAGACAGGTAGATCAGAGCTCTTATCCGAAACAAATCCTTCTAAATCTTTTAAATGGCACACCACCTCACCATGAAATTTTGATTTTCCTCAGACTTTTTTTTTTTTCCTTCCTCAGTTCCCTTTATGGGAACTTTTAAATCTGTAATACCTCCACCCTTGAGTGGCAGAATCTGTAATGATGGCACATTATTATAAGCCCAGTTTGCATCGTAATGGTCATATTTTAATAAATAAATGTAAAAGACTTTTATATAATTAGATAGATTTTTTTACAAAGTACATGCACACTACTGTCTCTTATGCTCAGCAAGGCTGCATTTATTTGATCAAAAATACAGTAAAAACTTAATATTAGGAAATATTATTACAATTTTAAAATGTAATTGATTCCATTGACATTAAAGCATCATTACTCCAGTCTTCAGTGTCACATGATCCTTCAGAAAATATTTTAATATGCTGATTTGGTGTAATATTTCTTATTATTATCACAGTTAAAAACTGTGCTGCTAAATATTTAGTGAATAGAATTTAAAAAAAAAAAAAAAAAAGCATTTATTGAAAGAAATATTTTGTAACAATGTAAAAGTCAGTCACTTTTGCTCAATTTAATGCATCCTTGCAGAATAAAAGAATTGTTTTCTTACTGACCCTAAACCTTTGAACGTTAGTGTAAGTAGCATTTACCTGTGAAAACCCCGCCGCCATGATGCTATGATGTTGTCAGTGGTTGCTAATGTGAGAGTTTTTTTTAGACAGTTGCTAGATCATTGTAGCCTGACGTGGTCATACTCAATTCTAGTTCGAATATGAGTCTGATACTGCTCCATTGGGCTTTGATTATGGGGGCGTATTTCAACCGATCCAGGAAAGACCTCAATTGGATAGACCTACAACCAATCAGAGCTACAGAGTAAGTGACGTATGTTGAGCGACGCATAGTTGTCAACAGAACTCTTCTTAGCGACCATCGGGGCCAGCTGATAAATCAAACTTTTGCCGAATCCCGTAGGAAGGACGGCAAAGACATCTTTCCCATCGACAAATGCCTTGATCGCGGTCCTCTGTTCCTTTTTTAAAATTAATGCGCTGTCGATATCTTCTATAACGGACGCGATGGCGGAATCTACACATCTCAGTTCTTCAACAGCCATCGTTGTAAACTAATTGACCTTTCGCAAAGACCCGCCCCCCTTAGTTACTGTTGCTTTGTCCGACAAGCCGTGGCGCTGTCACGCCACACAGAGCGGAAAATACATTGCGGAGCAAAGAGGAAACTGACAACACATCGACAGACGAGACAGAGCAGGTTAATTATGATATTAAACAAAGTCCCAGCTTTCAAACTGTGTAGTTATTAAAAAAATTCAAACAATAAAAACCGTTTTGTGGCTCTTTAATGGGTTGTGACCATGATCGTGACAGATTGCTGTAGCACCTCAGCTCAAGAGGCTCGTGAACCGATCATCTCTTCCTACTAGTCCATTTATAGCATCAAATAAACATGAATGAACATGAGAATGAATGTTGTTTCAAACGCGGAAAGACGTCAATATGCACAATTTTTCAAGTTTAACTCCACCGAGGTTAATCTTCTAACTCCTGACTGCTTTGCCGGACAAAATGGTGGATGCGGCGTTCTGATTGGTTAGATCGCTTGTCAATCAAACTCCCCAAGCGCTCTTTGATGACGTGGCTGATTACGTTTCTGGTGATAATCTGTCAATCATCGCCCTGACAATGTGATTGGTCCGAACAGTTTCTGTTCGGGCATAATTACTCCTCTACGGATCGAGTCCAGACCGAACTCCCCGACCTCAAAATGTTGTGGGCGGGGCTAATTTCGGCTGGCATCCAGGCTAAGATCATTGTGGGTTTTTAGGGTGTTTCCTACAGAAGGGAGTGTTAGGTAGTCCAGCTCAAAAAATTCAATTCTGTGTGACTCAAATCCCTCCTTCAAATCTAAATCGATGAGATTTTATTCTACAGTTTTACCAAAAACACTGGAAAATATTTTACAGATTAACATCATTAGTACTAAAACTAACATGACAAAAGCTGATGGTCACCTTGATGTGTGGAATATCCATCCCTGAGAGCTCATATGCTCTTTCGTTTCTCTCTGCTAACCGGAGCTCTCTGGCCCTCAGCCAAACTTCATCTCCCATCTGCCCAAACCCAGACACTCTCTGAGACCTGCAGCTCGCTCTGCTTCCTGTCCTGGGACTTCAGGAATGAGAGCTGGGACACGGGAAAGTCAGACACTGAGCTTTCATCAGATTCCCTGGCTTAAGATGGTTTTCGTAGTCTATCGTATACACACAAGATGAGACACACGTTGAGGCTCATGGAAACGCATATGTGCACTCCAAGGCCAGAAAGCCAGTACACAAACTGCAGTGCTTAGCAAATACATTATAAATGTGCACTACTATTGCACAAATTTAACATGTGCATTTGCATTACTGTGATGGTAACAAACTTCAATAATCTGTCAATGCTATTATACCAGATGTGTTAGTCCCTTTTAGGCAAGTAAGCTCACTCAGTAGCCATCTTGGTAACATCACCAGGCAGTTATTTTTATGTGGGTAATAGGCATACAGTACTGCTCCTATATGGCTCATATATAATTAAAGGGATAGTTCAGAAATTCTGTCAATATTTACTGACACTCACAAAGTCCTGTCTTCTGCTGAATGTAAAGGAATTTTGAAGAATTTGAAGGAATTAGACAAAGTTGATGTTGACTTCATTGACTTCCATAGTATAACAGAAAAAATATTATGGAAATCAATGGGGACCAGAAACTGTATTTTTACCCACATTCTTCAAAATATCTTCTTTTGTGTTCAGGTTTAGAACAACTTGAGGGTGAGTAAGTGATGACAGAATTTTAATTTTGGGGTGAACTATACATTTAATAGGGAGAGTAAAATCTCCAAACCAGTGTTGTTATTAAACAAAATCTAAAATAAATATTAGCTAAAAACGGAAATTTTGAAAAGTTGCCTTAACCGATATAAGCCGAAGTACTAAAATTACAAACTGAAATAAAACTATAAATATTTACACATTTTTACATTAAATTTTACTAAAAAATAATCAAATAAAAAAAACTAGAAACATAAAATGGAAACAAATTCAAAATGTTAATAAAAAAATAATAGTATATTTAATACTAAAATAACCACTCCAACCCTGTTTGTTAAGATTGTTCCACTATCTATTTCAAATAAAATGTAATAAAATAAATCATAAATAAAAACTTTTACTAACCTGCTCAATAAAATTGTCTTCAAACTATTGGCATTAGTTGACCTAAAAAAGAGAAAACTGAGCATAGATGGCAGTTTATGCTAATTCCAGCTACAGCGTGCCATGTGGCGACATTGAGAATGCAACGGCTACATTGTACATTGTTATGTAACATTTAAAGCGGAACTCAGTAAGATTTGCAAAGCTCCCCCTACAGGTTCCTTCAAGCGCAGCTCTGGACTACAACGACTTCAACGCTCACCAGCGCAGTAGTTTTGCAAATACAGTACAAGAAATCTCGATGGAGGTGGGTAATTTTCGAAATTGTCTTGTAAAGTGAGGTCGCTATGTGTATATTGAATTACCGTAAAGCATTTTGTCACTCTCCCGTGAACGTGAACATGAGGCGAGATTGTGTCGGGTTGGCGCAGCTCAACTTGCAAGTGCTGTTTTATGGCATAGACGTTCCAGAGGGGGTTAGTGCTCACCTCAAACACACCACTACAAGTCAATTAACCATTGTAAGGACTTTTTGACTTTTAAAAAAAAAACTATTTATGAAGGTAAAAAAAGTTACTTAGTTCTGCTTTAAGAAAAAAAATCCTTTGACCACAAAGACAATGATATCTGTAGTAATGTTTTTTTTTTTTTTTAACATAGTTTGGCTTGAGTATCTTTAATTTAGCTTTTACTTTAGACTAATGTATCATTTACCAGGTTTTCCACTCTTGCACTCTGATAACATTGGCAGGTTTAGGAAGGACAGTGAGGAATTCCCCTACTCTATATGTATTCACCATGACCTCTCACTCTGTTTTTCCACCCTCCTTTTCTAACGGGAAGGAAAAGGTTAACCCTTTCACTCTTGCTCGGGCCAGTTGTGTTGACTGCTAAAGTCAGCTGAGCTAAAAGGTGTGATGAGCTGTATTAAATGTCTATGGTGGTTTAAAAATACCTCTGGAGCGCATACGACCACCAGAACGGTGGTCCGCGACACGACTGAGATAAAAAAGGCAGGTGCATGCCATATTTTGCATTACTGCCACCTTCTGCACATTGCTTCGTACTTCTGTTCCAAATCCGCCAAGGATGTATTAGCCACCTGGGTGCACGAGCCCGGCTTCTCTCCCTAACGGCGAGGGCATTTGTTGTCCTCGCTCTCCCCAAAAACTTGTGTCATCCTACCCCAGCTATGGCAGAGCGCCACATGCATGCATCTACATTTCCCCCACACTCTGGGGCAGCAGCTGTTTATGTTTCACTTTTAGCTCAGAGCTGTCATCAGTCCTTTCTGAAGGGCAACGTTATAAAGTTCTAACAGTCAGGGAGCACGAGATTGTTTTCCACGCAGTTGTGGTCGATAAATGGCTGATGCATCGCTGATCAGTCTCCTGGCTGTTATCACACCCAGTGTTTGCGGGCTCGCGTTAATATCATCCCCCGTATGGCAAGTGATGATTTCTCCGAAGACCATCCGTTTCTAGAGTTTCACACAAAGCGGGACACAATTTCGTCTGCTATATTTATCTCCCTCTAAGTTTTCAATTGAACAGTCACCAGAAGTCTCACGGCTAGCAGCTGGAGAAAACCGAAGTACAGGCGTCAGTCCATAAGATCATCAACTAGTCAATTTAGTAAGGTCACCTACGCAGTAGAGTTTACACTGCATCAGAGAGTGCTGAATTTCAATGGGGAAGGTGCATTGCAAAGTCAGAGAGGAAAAACATTATGGCTTTAATATAATATAATATTTTATTTGAATAAATTATATGTGTGTGTACATATACAAATATACACACACACACTGCCCGGCAAAAAAAAAAAAAAAAAAAAAAAAAAAAAAAATTGGATTTAAATAGCAAATTCTTAAAGGCACAGTATGTATATTTTCGCCGCTAGAGGTCGCCTATTCAAAACAAAGGCGTAGCTTGATGACTCCGAGTTTGAGCGGGGAATCTTGGGAGATGTCGTCTTCAACCCCCAAAGCCGGTGGAAAATATTTGGGATGGAACTCGAGCAGAAATCATGTTCATGGATGAGATTATTAACGTTACTGTAGTATGAAACAGAGCAGGGCCGAGTGTTGTGGGAGATGAACGAGGCCACTGGAGCAATTGCTAACAAGAGACAAGTGTGATACATGCTTCGAGAGCAGCAGAACTTTTATTATGCCACAGTCACCGCTTCCACTTCTTCAGGTCAAGCGTATGAGGTAACACAGCGCTATTTTATCATATTAGATACATTTGAGTGTGTTGAAAATGATGTTCTAACGTTACTCTGAGCGTTCGCTCGGCGGCTGATGTGAGACACTTGTTGCACACTGCAGTAAGATAGATCGATTTTAGAATATCATATTAATAAATGCTGGATGGCTTGTGCTAATAAATGCAATTAATTTTATGTAATTAAGCATACTGTATGATAGAGAAAATGCTGTACTAAAAAATTACTGTTACTAAAAATAAAGCTGCATGTGATTATGCTATGTTAGCTACTTGACAAAATAGTGTTTTTCTCTGAGGCATGGTAAAAGCATGGTACTCGAGGAAAAACATGAAAACTAGATTTAAACAATAAGACTAAATGTGTTGAACTATATAATAATTAGTTTACTGTCTATAAATGTAACCAAACAGTTGTTCCCTTATCTAATAAAGCATGTTATATATTAAAGCGTCTTTGGTGTTTCCAGGGTTTCTAAGAAATAAAACCAGAAATCGAGGGTAAAGCGGGTATGACGTCACTGATAGGCGACGCACAGACAGTCAGACAAGTCCATGTCCTTGTTAAAAATGTCTTATTTCTCTGGATTTAAACATACATTATCCCAAATGTTTCCATGAAAGTACACAAGTCAACAAAATATATAACACTGTTCTAGTGGTTTTTGGATATTTTAATCCAAAAATCCTACATTTTGTGCCTTTAAGAGTCAATGATTGGATCATTATTAGACTTTACAGAGTGCGTGACCCTTGCGAGATCTTACAAGATCTTGACCAAAAATGTATGTATACCTCCTGATGGAAATAAATGTTGCGATGTTATTTCCATCAAGAGGTACATCAATTTTTGGTCAAGATCTTGTATTGACAATGCAAGAGGTGAGCACTCTGTAAAGTCTCCTCCAGCACAACCCAAAGACTTTCAATGAATTTAAGGTCTGGACTCAGAGGTGCCAATTCATGTGTGAAAATGATTCTTCATGCTTCCTTCCAACCATTCTTTCACAATTTGAGCCTGATGAACCTTGAGATTGTCATCCTGGAATATGGCAATGATGTGTCTTCCTATGGTTGTTTAAGAAATGAAAAGCTACACACTCCATCTGATAGGGTTAAAAGAATTGTTGCCAAAGCTTATAACATGCTAGAAACATAACAATCACTGCAATAATGATCCAGTCATAGATTCTTAAGCATTTGCCTATTTTTTGGCCGGTCAGTGCATGTGTATGTATATTAATATTAATGATAATGCAAAATTATATCCAGTGTAAAACAAATCAAAAGGAAAACTTTTCTAGTTTGGTGTTGATGCAGGAGCACTTGTGGCCTTACTGATGAGGCTGTTGGCGTACATTAGACCAGAACGGTTAGGAAACACTGCAGCAATGTGCTAATTTATTGTGAAGTAACTGCTTTGGGAATAAAAGATTGTTTAATGTTCTGAGATATGTCCAAACACTAGAGCAAGAACACACTCAATCTGCAACCTTTTATATGTTTACACTCCACTTGAAAGGAAACAACTTTATATCTTATGGGGCCCCTAAAAACAAACCAGAGCGAGAGGGAGTGGAATGCGGTTCAGCGTGGTTGGAACATCCATTAGAAAGCCAAAAATATGTTGTTGAGGCCTTTTGTTGGCGATTGCAACCACCTCTTAAATCTGAAATGACACGAGGTTTACCCAAAACTGTCGGCACATACTGTACGAACGCAATAAAGCAGCTGGTGTGTGCGAGTGTGTGTGTGAAATCTCTCATGTGCTCGAGGAAGGCAAAGCACCCCGCAGCCTAAAATCATGCTGCTTATACTGATGTATCAAATATAACCCACCAGCAGCGCTAAACAGAGCTCTAAGGAATTTAGATATAATGATGAACGCTTGCACTGTTGGACTGATAAAAACATGTACATATATAAATAGATAATTAATAGGCGAATTAGCAACTTTTTCAACACTAAATTGCAGAGTGATTGTAGAAATCACTTTTAACTTACTAGAATGAATTATTTAGGGATATTACAACACTTTACAAGACAATTTGAACTGATACTGCAACCAGTATGGTACAATAGCACTAAGATCCTCACTTGAGAAAAGTATGTTTTTATTAAGGACTCCTGTATTAATTTTCTCATAAAGCTATTGAGAAATTACAGAAATTAATCTTCATTGTGATCGGAGTATAGTCACTGTGATCCTGCTTTCCACATACTCCCAAATCCATTGCCCCTCACTTATGGAAAACAATTTATTGCAGTTTGTCTGCATTCTGGATTTTCCTAATAGCCTTCGGAGGGGAAGAGGGGCCTAGAATTATGGGGCCTTTTACCAAAAATAGACAAAGTGATGAAATTATTAGTTTTTCAGTAGCTGTTATAAGTTTTGTGTAACAATTTTATTACTTTGAATAAAAATAAAAATAAGTCTTTTGTCTTAAAATATGCACGATAATTTTGATTCTTTTAATTTACAACATTTGATTGATTTGATTTTAGCTATTGATTTTAGCTACAACATCATGATTGCACACTGTATGTATATATATATATATATATATACACACACATATATATATATATATATATATATATATATATATATATACACACACATATATATATTAGGGCTGTCAAAATTAATGCATTTGACAGGTAGGAAGGTCACAGATAAATATGACATTTATTATAATGGGTTTATGTGAAGATTGATTTAAGTTCACTTAAAATGAAAGTTGTTACTGTTACTAAATATATAGCCCCTAAAACTAAACTGGACTTAGTGGTGTTGGTAGGAAAAATACAAGACAGAGACAAGCAGAGAAACTTCTGCAAGCTGTAAATCAAACATTACGGCTAAAGCCACTGGGAAGTTAGGTGCTTTATGACGTCCCAGAGGCTGCTCTGTCCAAATGCATTTTATTAGAAAGCAAAAAAAAAAAAAAAAAAAAAAACCCCACAAAAAACCCCCTTGCTCATAACAGTATTTGCAAAGCAACAGGCCAATAAAACAAGTTGAGATACACCAGTTCGCAAATAAAACTCAGATCCATTTATCTGGATTGATATGCATTTATAATCTTTTTAAAACGAGTAAATTAGCCACCATTCAGGTGTCACTCACTATCTATATAAGGCAAGCCATTCGAATGAATTAATAAAGGGAAAAATAACTCAGTCCTTGCTGTTAAGTGATTCTGTCATGTACTGACGCCATTACAGGCATTTTGCACACATACAGCTACCGATCAATGCCTTTCAATGGCTCTGAGCTTGAAAGAGGATGATGGAAACGTGGGGGGTTCTGTTCGAAACACAACAAAAGATGCACAAATAGATCAGCGGGAGAGGAAGCTCCGATATAGCCCAGTGTCAAAGGTCCAAATGAAATCAGGTGGTTGGAATCAATGGTGGTCTGTGTTTGAATGCTCTAGAGGACAGAGCAGGAAGTGTGAATGGGAGAAAAACATGCCTTTATGAATGATGTCATTGAAACGGGACGAAGCGAGATGGCACTTTCGGAGAAGATGGCTTTTACAGTAATAGATGAGCGTTCAATGCACTATTTCAGCTCTAATAAAAACGCCGCACTCCAAAAGACAGGAGAGTGAAATGCACACAATGCACTGCTGGAGAACATCTATCTCTCTCCAGTCACGCCAAATGACACCAACATTTGAAATGTGTAAAACATGTGAGAACTACAATTCACATGCTCGCTCTAATAGAGGAAATATTAAACATCATTCTCTCTCAACCTTAGTCAAGCACTCTCCTGCCTCTAGCACATTATTTTAATTTGACTAGTTATTATACTCATGCATATATTTATATATTTAGAGGGGGAAAATGAATGAATTGGTCTTGGCTAGGGTTTTTTCCCTACTTTGATCTCAAAAAGAATTCAAATAAAATATCTTCAACCTTCATCTGTTCTGAGAAACTACTCAGAAATATAATAAATTCAGAATTTGGTAGAAGTGTTTGTATTTCCCTCAGTGACGCTGAGTTCATTTATTTGGATTATCAGCATTCCACTAGAGATAAGAACAAAGGCACTCAGAGGTTTACAGTCTTGTTCAAGGTTTTTAAATTCAGAATTAATAATAAGCTGCTGCTAATTTGACTCTGCTTTTGATCCTGGTGAAGTAATTATTTCTGTTCTTATGAACAACTTTGGCTGTCATTTGCATGAGATAATACTTTATTATTATCATTATAAAATTAATAAAATACATAATAATAATAATAACCAGAGCAAAGGTCACTGAGTTGTTACCAGGGCATTGATATGCAGTTGCTCCTCCAATGTAAGTTTACACTCTAAAAAATGCTGGGTTAAAAACAACCCAGGTTGGGTTGAAAATGGACAAACCCAGCGATTGGGTTGTTTTAACCCAGTGGTTGGGTTAAATGTTTGCCCAACATGCTGGGTAGTTTCATTTAACTCAACTATTGTTTAAAAATTACTGTATTGCTTAATTAAAATTAACCTAAAGTATGTTGGAAATGAACATTTATTAATGTTCAATGAATAATTATTAAACAATAAACATTTATTAAATTGCTTATTAATAAATTTATTTTAATAAACTATTAAACTATTAAATTTATATTAATAAAATATTAAAGCTTATTAATAAACATTCACCTTTTGTCTATTATTGTTGCCTCTAATTGCATCTGGTTTTTAATTTCCCAACTATTTTGGGTTAATTTTAAGCTAGCCATATAGCAATTTTTAAACAATAGTTGGTTTAAATAAAACTACCCAGCATGTTGGGCAAACATTTAACCCAACCGCTGGGTTAAAACAACCCAATCGCTGGGTTTGTCCATTTTCAACCCAACTTGGGTTGTTTTTAACCCAGCATTTTTTAGAGTGTATGGTATCACTGATATACTACTGTAGTTTTTTGTTAATATTTTGCATAAAAATTTATTATGTTGTTTTCATTTTCATTTTTAAAGTTATAGTAATTTGTTACGTTTTGATATTTTTATTACTTTTTTATGTTTATGGGTCAGTGACATGACATGCATATTTTTGTGTCCAAGTGCATTATTTCCTTTTAAAATAATAATTTGAATTCATTTTTCCTTTTAAAATAATAATTCATTTTTAGTACATTTAAATAAATATTATTTTGTTTTGTTATCTTAAACCCCCACAATATCATGTGGTGCAACTGTCCGAACAAATGAACAGACTATATAAAATGGTGTTTTAATAATAAAAATGTAAAAACTAAAGACTATGTCATCATTTTAGGTTTAAAACCTTTCATATAAACAAATGTTATAAATATCAGTAATCTTAAAGCTGTTGAGATTATTGAAAAACTTTGTCCAGCAATTTGAATTTCAGGCTGACACAACTGCAAACATGGCTCTTCTATTATGAATTGACAAGGTAATAACAGTAAACATGACAATGCATCATCCAGGGGACCCCAGCTGATCCTTGTGACAGAGTGAAAATGTTTGTAGATCTCTCTGCTAATTTCAAGTATAGGTAGGTGGGTACACTTTCCATGTCAGGTGGTACAACTACAGTATATACATACAACTATTTGGTTGCCGCCTGACAAAAAGTTAATTTAAACACTGTGAAATTTTATTTAACAACTGAAACTTGTTTAAACATTGTTCATGACTCAAAAATATGCATTACATCAGTTTTGAAAATATTTAAAGACACCTTTTTTGAAGGTTCTTTTGTCAATGACCCTTATATTTTACCCTCTAAAAATTACTTCGGGGGACCTGTTACCACAACTTAAATAATGAATTGCAAGTTAAAAATTCTAATTTATTATTTTAATTAAACCTTTTAAGTTGCAAACATTATTTTGTAGAGTTCTGTTGACATAATAATGTTGATCATTACATCAACTTAATATCGTCTGTAATTTAAACTTAAATTTTAATTGGCTTTTTTAATAAATTAGGTTGTAGTAACTTAATTAAATTATCTTGATAACTTCGGAAATTAGTGAATTTCTAGTTCCCAGTATGCTTTGCATAGGACTGGATAAGGAGAACAAATGTTGAAATTAATTTATTTGTTTTTAGTGAAGGGAAAGACCTGTTAGTGTTTAATGCTGTTATGTTTAACATTTAAACGAGTTTCTGTAATAAAGTTTTTGTGGTTACCATTGTGCTGATAAGTACTTGCATGAAGGTAAACACCACATTTACTCAATAAGCAGTGACTGCACTAATGCCAGTGACAAGTAATATCTTACTTGTTCATTAAACATACATGCTAAATAAGTTACATTTAGCATGTGCTATGATAGCTGTTGATTTGAATTGAAATAGATAAGATTAATTGGTTCCAAGGCTACAAATCTGGCAGTTGGAGGGACTTAACTAAAAAAAATTGTGTTTATGCTATAAATTAAGTTCCTCTAACTCAGTGTAGCTTGTTGGTTGAATGTAAATTCACTCAAAGTTGTCATAACTCAAAAAACGATGCAAACTGTGTCTTAATTTTTTTGTTGAGCCAACACGTTACGTTGTCTCAGATTAGATATGTTAAAACTTCACTTAAAAGGAGAAAATGAGATGTTACTCTGGCAAGTATAGCTAAAATAAAATATTATGTGTGTATGTGTGTGTCTTTCAGTTGTTGTTGTTTTTTTAATTCAAATAATGATTTTTTTTTTTTAAATATTCATTTAACAATAATAACCCTGTTATTAGACCACAGACTTTTTATTATCAATTTTTATTTATCATTTTGTTCAAGATGTTTTAAATGTTACAGATATATAGATACAAGTAAGGTTAGTCAAGGACAGATTTTCATCAAGTCATTTGTCATTCGGCTACATCTATTAAAGTGCATGACAAGTGCTGACATGCACACCAAAGGACGACTTCATCACATTTGTTAACATCAGATCATCGCTTCTTTTTGGAGACTGTCGATTTCGAGCCTGTGTTTTCTCATAAATCAAATCAACGTCAGCTCCAACATATCATGCCACGTCTCTCCAAGGCCAGGGTGACATGAAAACAGCACGGCCTGTGATGGGAGTGCTATACTACGGGTGACTGTTAAGTGCTGCACACGTGTAAATCAAGTAAATCTTCCTCTACCTCCAGGTCCCTGGAGAGGAGTTTGACCGCCGTGCCTAGTAGTATAAGAGAGCAGCATAGCGAGGTCGTTTGGACACACAGCCGTCCAACGCAATAACAGGCCCGCGCTCCTCAGAGAGCCATCAGGATCAGCAAAGGCTTAGCGGTGGAAGCCTGTAACAACAGAGCTCTGTCTCTGTGCATCTAAGAGGAGCAGAGAACAATGTAGCCTCGTATTGCTTCACCTTGAACACACAAGACCCCAGCAGACTACAGGCTGATGAATAATTCTCATTTGAGGCTGCTTTTTTTATTTTGCATAAAATGGTATCTCATTAACTGTCAACAAAAACAACATGTGTAAGATCTGAAAATCCAAATGAGTCCTGTAGAAAAATAGGCATTTAAATTATTGTTAGAAAGAAAGACAATTTTCTAAACAGCTTTATGGAAGTCTAGAAAAATCACAATTGGTTTACAATCTTCTTTTTGCTCAGTTTACTTCCTTCATTTAGGGTGACTGAGTCATTTTATTAGCGATTAGACCAAAAGAGCTCCGGGTCCTGCAGTATTGAACCTTAGATTGTAATTTGCTCATAATGTGGAGAAGGGGAATATGCAAATAAAGTCTGAGTATTTTGTGTTTGCAGTTTTGCCCGTGGGCAGCTTGTCCCGCGACACAAATCATCAATTAAGATCCCAGCAGGGATCTCTGCATTTAAATTAGCCCCATCCAACAACTTTTATCTTCCAGACAAAACATTACAGCCTCATGATCGCCTGCACCGCAGAAATAAAACAGCTGATTAAATGAGATTCAACTTTGGGTGGAAAATGGACATGCAATGTCACTCTTATGTTGTTTTATGTATGAGTAGATGACACATTTGTATGAAATTTCCTCTTGGCTAAAATAATTCTATATTTGACACTAAAGAAATTCAAACCTACAACTCCGTGAGAACTTTGTTGAGGCCTGTACTGGAAAGACTAAACTGATCACATCTTAATATTTGTAAAGAGAAAAAGTGTTATTTACTTAAATACATTTAGAATGTAGCTTTTTTTCCGAATAGTATTTTGGCATATTGTGAAAGGTGTTATGTATGTGTATACTTTAGCTAAATATTAAATTAAAAGGATTTGAGATTTTTGCACCACATTTCTGCAGGTTGGAACTGATCTAATTAGTTATTCTGATATAAACCTAGCATGAAGAACAAAATTAGCATTTTAGATTTCCAGAAAGAGTATTAAAAATGACTAGCTTGTACAAATTTGCTTCATAAACTTGCAAACAGTTTAAAACAACCCTTAAATTTCCAAATTTCCTGTCAACTGCCATTTAGTCCTTTATTATTTAACCTGACAACTTAAAATTTTAGAAAAAAGGCTGTTTTGTCACATGTTTCTTACTTTACCTTTAAGACGTTCACCGTTTTTAAAATGTCAGCTTGCTAGTTTAGGTAGAGAATCCAAATTTGCAGAAAAATGCACAGCCCTATAGGTGCAATGAAGGATGTTCAAGTCAGTAAACTTTTACAAAGGAACAAGTCTATATCTGATGAGGAACTTAATTATTAACAGTACAATGTAATGTTGTCCCTCTGCAAGTCAGAACGGAACAATCAGCTTCATGTTTTACAAATCAGAGGACAAATCTAAGAACACACAAGAGAATAATACTGTACCACATGTATGTAAACAGTATGCATGGAGCCAACAAAAAATTGACGGCTTAAAAATATAACCATAGTTGATAACAGTACTAATAATCGCAATGAGCATGTTTCATTATAGTATTTCTAATATTTCTTTAGACGTGTTTACTGTAATCCGCCATTTAAAAACCAGTCAGGTGGCGAATTATGGAAGGTTTGGGGGAGTCTGTTCACAAATAAGCACCACCCCAAGTAGCCAAAGTACAAACAAGACGTGGGACCTTAGCAAACACTTTCTAAAAACATAGATGGGCTTTTTTACGCAACATTTTGGCACCCATAAAAGTTGGAGTACCAAGTTACTCAAGAGTGCATATTTTCAATCGACGCTAGTCGCTAACGAACAGACTTCGCGTTAGTCAAAGGTGGTAACCATAACAACAGTATGCTGCTCGAGCACTTGCAGTTTGTCAGTATCGTACGAATCATAAACAAAACGTTTCAGTAATAAAATCTTTATTACAGATTCACATACCACAAAAACGTTTGTGTTTTGATTTTAAAAATATATATTTACAATATTGTCATCGGAGACAAAAAAAAAAAAAGTATTCGCGAAGTTGACTCCGCGTTTTTATTTTCCTAAACTCTTCCTTGATAATGTGCGATAATCTCATGTCAAACTGGAAAAAGTTACAAATGGCAGATAAACATTTACTGCGCAGTTTCAAAATTGACCAGTCATAAAGTAAAATACAAATATTAAGTTACCTTGTAGTACTCATTAAAAGCCATAAGATTTATATGTAATACTCATTAAAAGACATAAGCTTTGCTCAACAAAACATTAGCGATAACAAAATATATCCCAATTAAAATCCTAAACATGAATTTACATGCGTAGCTTATATGTTGCGCGTTATGAATATGAAGAATTATTAGTCATGTATCGCTACAAAACGCCCTTTAAAACCCAACAAAAATGTCGACACAAAAATTACCACCACATTTCACAAGTCCAAACGCATCATCCACCATAAATTCATCCACAAAGACGCGCTCCCCAAACTGCACGGCATCTTCTACCGTCTTTCCTCTCTTCCTCCCTCCTTCTATCGCACTCGTTCTCTTCCTCCTCCTCCCTCCCGCTCACTCACGCGCTCTCTCTCTCTTTCCCCTCACTTTCTCTCTCCCTCTCTCTGTCTATCATTCTCTCCCCTCAGCCCTCGGCCAGTCTGTATGAATAATGTCCTGCCTTTTGTAATGAGAGCGAGAGGGAAAAAAACAGGCTGAAGTGTTCGCCCGCTCCGCGCTCTGACATTGAAAATGAATGACAGCTTACCTGAATGCCAATCTTCATCAGACTGACACCAGGCTGACAACACAGCCTATACTCCCCTACACAAGCCGTGACGTCTGCCATATCAGACCCCTCCCACCATCTCCCCCTCCTCTCTCCCTCTCTCTCCCCGTACCCCTCTCTCTGCCGAGTGTACACCTCCGCGGTTCCTCTTCCACTGGCATTAGTCCATGCTGTACCGAACACCCCGGGCCCTGCACGCGCATCTCCGGTTCATTAACGGTGGAGCCCGCTGGCCCCCTATCGGCATCAAATGAGACCTACATTCGGCTGCAGCCTTCCCATATAGGCTCGCCTTGGCTGTTAGCCTAGTTGGAAAGCAGAGGAAAACTATTTATTTGAGCCACAACAAAAAAAGAAAAAAAAAAGTCACTTGGTCAAATCTCAAATGTATATTTAGATATTCTTCTAGAAATTCAACCCATAGGCTACGAGTAAAGTTGAGGCAAAAAGGCTAATCTGGATAAACTAGCCTACACCATATAAATCCCTATAAAGGGAGCTAGGCTATATATAGACTGACAGTGTGATAGCCTAATACTAAAATAACGTGTCATTAACATTAAATAATTGTCTGTTAAATTGTCACTGTACTGCCAAAGCAAATCATCAATATATGAAAAATATATTTAAAATAAAGGTAATAATGGAAAAAATAAAGAGTCCATAAAAATGGCGAAAATACAAACCAACATATATTATATATTATGCACACACACTATCAGTGAGCTTGCAGGACAAAGAAAATGTTTATACTGTACGTACTACATATACCCAGTATTCACAAAAACTACAACTCCCAGCATTCAGATCGCCAGATACTACAACCTGATTGGTCTATTTGCGACACAGGAAGTGTGGAGATAAACAGAAGCGACTGGGTTTCCATGGAAATATTTTATACTTTCTGCAGCTTGCATCTAGGCGTAAATCAGTATTATTATTCAGAATTTCGTAGCTGGTTTCATCATTTGGTTATTTTATAAGGTAAGCAAACGGCTTAGCCGTAAAAGGCTTACAAGGGATAGTTTGCTAGTTTAAGCACGTAATTTTGATGAACTGCATGCTTGTGGGACTGAAAAAAAACAGCTTGACTGTAAATTTCTAGTAATAGCAGTTTGAAGACGATGGACGCGCCACATGGTTTGCTTTCATAACATCAGATTTAGCGCGCGCGTCCATCATAACACGCTGTCTAAACACAAATGATACTTCTCTATTTCAGGTACAGGCAGCGCGAGAGGTGAGCATGGCCGATGTGGTTTTGGGCGTTGGGACAGGTGTGTTTATCATTGCTTTAATCTGGATAGTTACTATCGTCCTCGCCATCGTTCTGTCGCGCGCAACCGGCCCAACAAAGTAAGAGCATACGTTTACGTTTTCGACACAGAATTTACATCTCCAGTGCTCTGTAGTGTTGTATTCATGAATAATCTCTATGCTATTGCCTCACCAGGTTAGGGATCATCCCTATATTCCTTCTGGCGCTCACCATCACACTAGTTTTAGTCTTTTTCCCTCGCGCACCTGAAGTTCCCTCCCCTGAGAGAGCAGTTCAGGTGAGTGCATTGACATTGACACACACACACACACACACACACACACACACACACACACCGGCCACTTTATTGGGTACACCTGGCTTGTAACGGGTTGGACCCCCATTTGCCTTCAGAATTGCCATAACTCTTTGTGGCATAGATTCAATAAGGTCCTGGATACATTCCTCTGTGATTTTGGTCCATATTGACATGATAGCATCATGCAGTTGCTTCAGATTTGTCAGCTGCACATTCAAGATGCGAATATCCCCTTCCACCACATCCCAAAGGTGCTCTATTGGATTGAGGTCTGGTGACTGTGGAGGCCATTTGAGTATTTGTTATGTTTGAGATGATCTGTAACAATACTCATAAGCTGTGGTGTTTAAACAATGCTTAATTTGTACTGAGGGGGCTCAAAGTGTGCCAAGAAAATATTCCCCACACCATTACACCACCAGCAGCAGCCTGAACTGTTGATACAAGGCAGGATGGATCCATGCTTTCAAGTTGTTTGTGCCAAATTTAGCCCCCTACCATCTGAATGTCACAGCAGAAGACTTGTCAGACCAGGCAATGTTTTTCCAATATTCTATTTTCCATTTTGGTAAGCCCATGCAAATTGTAGGCTCAGTTTCCTGTTCTTTGCTGACAGGAGTGGCACCCGTTGTGGTCTTTTGCTGCTGTAGCCCATCTGCTTCAAGGTTTGACGTGTTGTGCATTCAGAGATGCTCTTCTGCAGACCTCGGCTGTAAAGAGTGGTTATTTGAGTTACTTTCTATCAGCTTGAACCAGTCTGGCCATTCTCCTGTGACCTCAGTCATCAACAAGGCATTTTCGCTCATAAAACTGCTGCTCACTGGATATTTTCTCTTTTTCAGACCATTCTCTGTAAACCCTAGAGATGGTTGTGCGTAAAAATGTTTCTGAAATATTCAGACCAGCCCGTCTAGCACCAAAAAAATTACCTTTGTTCCCCATTCTGACACTCACTTATGAACTTAAGTAGATCATCTTGACCATGTCTACATGCCTAAATGCAGCAAGTTACTGCTGTGTGATTGGCTGATTAGATATTTGCGTTAACAAGCAGTTGAACAGGTGTACCTAATAAAGTGGCCGTGTATTATGGTACGTTCAAGTCATGTCGGAAAGATCGTATTTACGAGCTGAACACACATGAATGCCACCACAATGTCGTAAATACGAATGGGGAGCTCAGGACTTTCTTTAAGCCCCGATCTGTACGAGTTGGGGGCGTGTCAATGAGAAACATGGCAAAATACCACAATACTTATAGGTATTTAGAAGTGACATTGTCAGGCTTTTCTATTTACAACGAAGTAAGCTAATTCCTAGCAAAAAATACGATAGCATCATATTATAACAATATAATATATAACAATAAAGTTTACAATGGCTTCATAAATTAATTAAAAACATAAAAAGCAACATACAACCAATGCACATTCTTTGCTCTACATTTTCTAGAAGTAGAATTTTTTTTGTGCGTGTAATTAATTTAGAGAAGGCACACCGCCATCATACTATGATGAAAGTGAGTTGAACGCACACGACCTCCCACCTCGTAAATACGAACTTCCCAGGAGGACTTGAACGCGCCAATATTTCCTGAATTCAAGTTCAATTTAAAATGAAAAGTTAATGTACAAGTGATTTGATAATTGTTTTGTAAGCTTATTGAATTCTGATCTTCATGCTTGAATAGTGTTAGGTGCACTGTACAGCTCTGTGTGTCAGTTATATTTGACAAAGACATGTGCTAGTTTATCTCTCCTCAACAGCAGACAAGCACAAACACAACAGCTTTTTCCCAAAGTCTGTCTTTGCCAAAACCAGCGCTCTGAGCTGCCAAGTCACCCTCTTGTCTGCACAAACAAAAACCGAACCATTTACCTTTCAGTCTTCAATAGCAAAACAGAAACATGTTGACTGAATCAAACATTCTCTTGTCTTCAACCTAAAATTAATATATTACCCCCTGCTCTCAGCTTGAAAAAGATTACATTTGTTTTGATACATAGACTTGAGATATCACAGGTTACATAGTGTAGTTCATTCCTGTAATATCTTGCAAAAGATGTTCTCAGACTTAAAAAATCAGGTTTGATGTTCCATTTTCTAATGTCAACAAACACTTTTTTTTTTTTTTTGGAATTTTAGAAACCATGTATGTTTGTGCAGGTACGTTAGTTTTTAATAATGAATATATGGTCTGATAATTGCCTAAATTTTCCATCATTTTTCCACAGTGGCTTTCTGTTGTAACCAAGTCTCTCATTACTATAAGCATACATGTAGCACCATTCGTTGTGCTAGTCTCTGATTTGTGCATAACGCCAAATCCATGTTACACCCATTGCTGATTTGCTTGCAGCGGGTATGACCAGATAACAGTTTTTTTCTTGATAGGTGACAGTGTGTTGTATGAGAAATGGGTAACCCCTCACTGTTGTACAAAGGAATAATATCACAGTGCCAATTAGGCCGGCCCCAAACAGGAGCTCACTGCCGCACATTCGATGCCACATTAATAAAACATGGCCTCTGCTCTGTGCTTCGCTAGCCAGCTAATTGGCAAATTAGAAAGTGAGATGCGTTAAACGAGAGAACACTGCATTCGCTGGAGACAGATCCCCCTCCCACATACACATGCATAGACACACACAAAGACATCTCTCTGTCTGTAGTTTAATGTAGGTTGTGGCCTCTCCCATGATTTAGGCCTCATACTCTAGTTCAAGTCCGTAGGGACGTAGAGTGTCATTAGTATTCAATGCTATCACCCTGTTCAGCTTTAATTCTAACT
This sequence comes from Megalobrama amblycephala, assembly GCF_018812025.1. Classification (NCBI taxonomy): domain Eukaryota; kingdom Metazoa; phylum Chordata; class Actinopteri; order Cypriniformes; family Xenocyprididae; genus Megalobrama; species Megalobrama amblycephala. The sequence goes on from NC_063045.1 coordinate 51,399,991, forward strand.
TGGAAGAAAAACAGACAGCAGAGTAAGAAATAATGGCAAGAAAGAAGTTATAGTTTTCCTGCTACATGAATATTAAACAAAAAAAATTAAAATTAAGGATACTGATTTATATCTATGTAACATTTTATGTCTATTACCATACACTCTAAAAAATGCTGGGTTAAAAACAACCCAAGTTGGACAAAAATGGGTTGTTTTAACCCAGCGGTTGGGTTAAATGTTTGCCCGATGTGCTGGGCAGTTTATATAACCCATCTGTTTAAAAATTACTCTATGGCTGGCTTAAAATGAACCCAAAATAGGTTGGAAATAAAATTTAAAAATCAGACACAATTACTAAGGGCAAACAATAATAATCAAAAGGTGAACATTTATTAATTAGCAATTTAATAAATGCTTACTGTTTCATTCATTAAACGTTTTAATAAATGTTCATTTATTAAACATATTGATTAATGTTAATTTCTAACATACTTTGGGTTAATTTTTAACAAGCAATACAGTAATTTTAAACAATAGTTGAGTTAAATAAAACTACCCAGCATGTTGGGCAAACATTTAACCCAACCGCTGGGTTTGTCCATTTTCAACCCAACTTGGGTTGTTTTAGCATTGTGTAGATTTTTTTGTATCTAGTTTACATGTATTAAATGTTTTATATTTCCAGTTTAAATTAGTAGTTTATATAATAGTTTATATTATATAATTGTTTTCTATTTTAATATATTTTAAAATGTAATTTATGCTTGTGATGACAAAGCTGAATTTTCAGCATCCAATATTCCTTTTTTCAGTCACATGATCCTTCATCATTCAAAATCTCCTATTTTTAGTTTCAAACTTTTCTCAAGATCATTTAGGTTAAAATACTGTCTGTATGGCGCTTTAATAGTGTCTTGTGCTGTGTTAAATGTCTTAGTGAGGTGCCGCTGGTTGCAGTCAGAATTTCTTAAAAGAACCCTGCTGACCTCTAGTGGAGAAAAGCAGAACATACTAAATGTATTTCATGTTAATTAAAAAATATTAATGGAAACATCAAAGTCCTCATGGCTTTAATTACTTTCCAGTAACTGTATAATATGTTAAATAATTCACGCCGTAAGCCTGTGATGTTTTTCAGATAGTGGATATGTTCTTCATCGGCCGGTACGTGCTCCTGTCCTTGGTGAGCGTGGTGTTCTTGGCAGCCCTGTTCATGTTGCTGCCCTTACATTTCCTGGAGCCCGTGTATGCCAAGCCCCTGAGAACACACTAGACTGCGAGGCTTCATGTGCCAAACTCCTACAGATATCCCAAAGCAGGGCAGCCAACCTGGCAGCGCCGTCATTCAACGAGTCCCGTCTGAGATGAGAGGACAGCAGAAGGTTCCAGGGCTTTTGTCTTCCTGTCCAAATCAGAGACGTCCACATCTCTCTGAGAGCACAACATAGAGCGGCCTGCATGCAGCATGTGCATTGCAAACAATTTCAGGAGGGTGTGGTTGGGTCAAGTTTTTCATGTACAGTTTCAAAGTTAGATGTGTAATTAAATAATTTATTAATTTTCTGGGTTTTTTTCTCTGAGGCTTTCTTCCTGTGTTACAATTTCATAATTCTATGTATTTTTACTGTTAAAAAGAATACAATTTATTTTTATGTCAAACTTCCAGTTTGTTCATTTCTTCAATTAGAGGTGTTTGCTAAGGAAGCATCACTATTATTATTGCTCATAGTCAGTTTTCGAAAAACTCATAACTGAGTATGAAACTGAGTATTAAACTGTGATTGGATCATTGAGTCAATGGGTAGCAAATAAGAACCAGATCAGTCCAATTCATGAATGACTCCTTCAGACTGGTTTTGTGAACTGAAACTGATCATTAAATGGTTAGTTCACCCAAAAAATGAAATATCTGTCATTTACTCACCCTCATGTCGTTCCAAATATAAGACCTTCGTTTATCTTCAGAACACAAATTAAGATATTTTTGATGAAATACAAGGTTTTTTTAACCCCCCATAGAAAGCAACGTAATTACTGTCATTCAAGGTAGAGAAAAGTAGTAAAGTCTTTGTTAAAATTGTTAGTCAGTGTTACTAGATTGGTTCAACCTTTATGTTATGAAGTGATGAGAATACTTTTTGTACTGAGCCGACGTTCGGACATTAACACAGAATCGCTGAACTGCATTTACTGCGTCAACTGCGTACGAGTCTGGCAGGGTAGAGAAGAAATTGTTGAATAAAGTCGTTACTTTTGTTTTGTTTTTGTGCACAAAAAGTATTCTCGTCACTTCATAACATCAAGGTTGATTACTTATGGGGGATAAAAAAAAAACAACCCTGGATTTCATCAAAAATAATTTGTTGCGAAGATGAACAAAGGTTTTATGGGTTGGGAACGACAGTGCTTAAAGGTGCTACAGAGGATCTTTTCGTCGACTGAGAAACCAAAGACTGTTACTGAGTTTTTGAAATGAGCGCATGCGTAAGAACAACCCCCCTCCTTCACAACTCATTTTGAGGGAACACCTCCCAAAACTCATGCACGAGTATTGGAACACAAGTGTTTACCACCGGCATTCGCTGTGTCGTGTTAGTGGATTCATTATGTCGGACTCACCGCAGGTAACTCATAATCTGCAGTTGTTACTCCTGTCTCCTGACAAAAACATTGCATGCGGCGCCTGTGGAGTGTGGAAAGTTACTGGAGCGCGCAGCCGCTCTCATCTCTCACAAGGAACGTCATGGCAGTGATTGACAAGCCAGAGGGCCAATCCTTTATGCCGAGTTCAGACTGCATGATTTTAGCCCCGATTTTGGCTCGCCGACAGGTTTTGAGAAATCGCCGACAAATGCCCGAAATCACAGGCAAATCGGTGCTCCTTCACGCGAGTGACAATCACGCAGTGTGAATGAGCAAAGACGCGATCTGAAAGAATCGCCGACGAGTCGCCGACACCCGTGAGATATTTGGCATGCTAAATATCTGGACCTGTCGGCGATTCAAAATCCTGCTGTGTGAAAAGTGTTCTGACTGAAAACTACATCGGCAATGACTGACAGCCAATGAGAGAGCAAGATACAGAGCAGCGGGGAGTTATAGACCACAACGTCAGCAAGCATGGATGAAATTCATTCACATAAACATTACAATTCTATCAAAGGGAAACAAAGCACAAACATTTGCTTGACCATCCGCGACAGCAGCACATTGAAAAGTTATGTATTTACCTCCAACTCTCGTTGCAGAACACACAATCCACAGTCTCCCCAACCATTTCCTCCTCCATATTTTTCTTTTCTTTTTCTTATATTCGCTGCAAATCAGCGCACAGGCAATTCGTATTGCAAGCTTCTTGCGGGCTACCGTTTTTAATAATAATAACTCCGGTCCTGCACGCGTGATATCGGGTTGTTTCCTTGTCACATCTCGCGTGTGTTTGGTTGTGAAACGTAGTTGGCGTGCCAGACAGAGTTGTCGGCGATTCTTCCTATTGTAAAGTCATACAGTGTGAAACCTTCTGTCGCCGATCCATCGTGCAGTTTGAACACAGCAGCGACTGAATGCTGGCCAAGATAGTCATGCAGTGTGAAAAGAACAGTGACCCGACTGCTTTGAAAATCGTGCAGTCTGAATTCGGCTTTACGCGATGAACGATTGGCTGATGTTTTTAAGGCCCTACCTCGTGCACAGATTATGTATATTAATATTATTCCTTTCAGTGCACCTAATAAATAGTCTTTTATCAGTTAGTAAAGACAGTTTCAAGTAATATTGCAAAAATGTATAAAACAAAACATCCTCTGTAGCACCTTTAATGACAAAAATTTAATTTTTGGGTGAACTAACCCTTTAAGTCAGTGAGTCAAACTCAAGCACCAGTTCAGTCTGAATCATGAATGAACTTGATCAAACGATTCATTAAAGTGATCTGATGGCAAAAAAAAAAAAAAAAAAAAGATTCATTCTCTAATCAGACATTACCTAAGACAAGAAAGAGATATCAAATTGTGTGGCTTGTTTAAGAGAGGTGGCCTTTTACTATCAAAAAATGATCAGACTTGCATTTTCGAACAGCGGAAGATAAAACAAATCATTCCATTTTATGGTGGTATTATAATACGGAGCCCCTAAAGGGACATGGTGATGGAAAAAATATGTCAATGCTTTTGCGTTCTCTTACAGACGTTCTGCATTTCCCCAAGAAACATTTTGTTCACTCACAAAATGATTGCATTCTCCTAAGAAACTTTGCATTTGCTCGCAAAACTTTTGAGTTCCTTGCGAGCGAATGCAAAGTTTTTCAGGGGAATGCAAAAGTGTTTTCACAACTGACCGATGAAAATGCTACCTGAAATCTTATTGGCTGAGAGTGAACTGGAATTCTTTGACAATCAAAGATGGATCTTTAATTTATTATCAGTTTAATATTATTTAGTAATACAAATCAAATGTATCTCAGAAATGACCAGGAATGAGGTGACTGGATGATTTGGACATAAAAATGACCTAGTCTCTCTTACTGCTTCACAACGGCATACGTTGTACTCTGCAGAAGGTACTTGAGCCATTTTTAGTCATAATCAGTGCATATTTTTGGCACCTTCACTGCACCAGATCACATTCTAATACCCCAGTCCAATGCAAACTCAAATTTCACTCATTCACAGCTCAAACCAGACAAATTTCATTTTCTTGGTCCCATATTGACATGCTAATTTTGGCCTTATGGAAGCATTCTTCAAGACACTGTCTCACTCTCCGCACAATACCACAAAGACGCAGGGAGCAAAGTTGGGCGGTCCAACAAAGCTTCAAGCTGTGCAAGTTGATTATTTTGTTCTTAACAAGGCGAATACTCTGTGTGGGCCCTTTGTTGCCTCAGACGTTTACTTTCATTTTCATAAATCTCTCTGGGAGGCAAACTTCACAAGGCAGATGACCATCAATATTGCTTATTATTTTCACAGGCGTGTTGTACATGTCTCCTGTGATCTTTACAGCATGAAGACAATAAATAACAAGCTCCAAATCTGATGTAAAACATGCTAGTTGCAGTTTCATACATCACAAAGTCAAGAAAAGTTGATCAAATGTGTGTCAAATCAAACATGACAACAATAGTCCAGACTAGAACCTACACGTTTGTCCATTACAAAGCAAAGCAAAGCCAGTTGAGTTGGTGGTCATGCTGAAAAACTTGAAATATCCTGGAACTCATCCCATATACTCATATATCCGGAGGTTCTTATACAGGGAGATTGTGGGAATGTGAGCAAGAAGCGAGGCGAGGCCGTGTCTCGGTTGCGCTAGCTCTCACCCCTAAGGTCTTCGTGCGATCCTTATTTAAAAGTGGGGAGTCCGGCAGGACGTGCAGTGAAATTCCAACCAGTGCGATGAAAGAGAATCTAATGAATCAAATCCAATCCTATTAGTTCCGGCCCACATCGCAACACTGAGGCCTTTCTGCTTGCTGATCGGTGAAGATCTACCAGAGCTTGAGAAACAGGGTACCGGACGGATGGACTGGTACATCAAATGGTTTGTGTAATCAAACCAAAGGATCACAGACACACTGAACGGCGTCTATAAGTGCGATATAATAAAATACAAAAGACGCTAACCTTGAGAAACTGAGAAAAGAATCATTTTGAAAGGTGCCATTTTAGGAGCTCTTCTAAAACCAATATGTTTATAGATGGTTTCCAAAAGAAAATCAGTCATGTAAATCTCATTTATTATAATCAGTGTTTTAGTTATCAAATAAAGTAGAGACAACAGAAATAAGGAAGCTCTGAGCCATCTGTGTAGAGGAAGTGGCATAGGTGGCTGAGAAATGACATTACAAAACAGATTAGCAATTTGCTAATGTACTGCTCTGTAATCGCTGACTGCAATGACACTTGACTTATTTTTGTTTCTTTTCCATTTCTTCCTGTCCTTCTCTCTGTCATTTTCCTTATCCCTTCTTGTTGTCTGTGCTGGTAGTGACTCTCTCTCTCTCCAGGGAGTGGGAAAAACGGCAGAACAAAGCATCGAAGGGAGCAGGGCTCATTGGGAGTCTGAGCTGGAGGCTTTGTAGGGCAGCCAGCTGGACATACAAAGAGAGTAAGAACGAGAGAGAGAAAGAAAGCAAAAGGGGGATGCAGAGCCGAAGAGGTGTAAGAGCGGCCCAGGATATGGGTGTGGGTGCTGCCGAGGCTCGCGGGAGAGGGGGAGGGATGAGGAGGGGAGCGGGGTGAACACTAGATCCTGCTTTGTGATCCATTCAAGCAGAACTTTTGCCCTCACACCCCTGGCCTTCTATTCTCCAGCTCTGTGCTCCACAAGCCCACCCTTCACCCCCGACTCCATCCCTGAGAATTTTTTATCTGATCGGCGTTGGATAAATGTTTCTCGTACAATTTGTTCAACATTGGAATCTGTGAAGGAAAACTGTATAAGTCTATGAACAGAATTCCTGTTGGTTGTTGTCGGATGCAAAAGGTCAGTTATAGGTGTGGGGTCAGGTGAGGTCAAATGTGGGTGCTAACCTGGAAGTCAAACTAAATTAACTTTGATTAAACTTACAGTAAACTAAAATTGTGTTTTATGGGTGTGCAAGCTCAGTTGAAACGGGGTTGAAAAATAGACATTATTATTATTATTATTATTATTATTATTATTAATGTCTTTATATATTTTAAATAATTGTATACATTTTTTTGTATTCATTTTTAAATTCACAAACAGAGCAAATATTTGTTGTGAATATTGGCAGCAAACACTTTCTTTTTTTTTTGTAGTTAATATTTTTGTGGAAACTGTGGTATACTACCATTCAGATGTTTGGAGTAAATAAATAAGTTAATAAATTAATACTTTTATTAATGCAATATTTGATAAAAAGTGACAGTAACGACAAAATGTTACAAAAGATTTATACTGCAAATAAATGCTGTTCTTTTGAACTTTTAAAACGATTAATCAGCAAAAACGTTGCTATTTGAGCACCAAATCAGCATATTAGAATGATTTCTGAAAGCTAAAGATTCAAAAGTTTTCACCCGTCAAAAATTTAATCTCTTTCTTTACGATGGCTCCTCATAAGACTTTTCTTTTCTACCTATTTTTTCCATCTCTGTCTCTCTCTTTAGGAAGATTAGTGCAGTCTCCATCCTCCTTTGCTGAAGTTTAAGGGTCAGCTTGAGCTGGAATAGCCCTTTGCAGAGACGCCCTGACACCCCATGGAGGGCTGAAGCGTGGCCTCTTTTGGGCTCTGACCAGGGTCACTTGACATGACCCCCTACCTGGCAGGGGGTACAGTGAGAAGTGATCATTGAATAAACAAGTGACTAGTCTTTTATTCCAAGGTTATGGTTTGCAATATGGGTGGTCAGTGAAATCTGAAAATGGTAAATTTAGACACTTGTTAGGAGCTTGTTCCACATAAAATGCATTGCTCATTTCTGAGAAGCAGCTAAATGAGTTATGCACTTACAATCGAAGTCTATTTTTTTTATTATTTTGTTTTCTGTACTTAAATAGTGCATTTTTATTAATATTATGGCCATTCTTTACGATATAATAAAAGTGAATAGGGCTGTATCATAAAAGGGTCTTGTGCATTTTAATACAAGTCTTTTGACGTCATATGACAGCTTTGTCTTATGAACAGTTTAAAAGTTGTTAGTTTACCCAACTGAATAACAATACCAGTTTTGACAATACCAGTCTGAATAATTCATTAACAAATTAGACTGATAACAGTTTTTGACTCACTGCCGCAACATCTAGTTGCTCATTGTTATATCAGGGAAGATTATAAGTGAATAACAACTTAAATTTTAGTCCACACACAAATCAATGTCAATGACTTCAAAATATCTGCAATAGAGCACACAAGTTGTCTGAACCAATTTTTGAGGCTCCTTTTTTAAGCTTGAAGGCTCCGTTTTCTATTCTGGTGTTCCCCAGAATCATAGAGGTTTTGGATTACATGAGGGTGATTAAATGGTGACAAAATATTCTTTTTGGGGTAAACTATCAGTTTAACAGCACCAACAACATTGAAAGTGCATTTTAAAGGATTAGTTCACTTTAAAATGAAAATGACCTCAAGCTTTACTCACCCTTAAGCCATCCTAGGTGTATATGACTTTCTTCTTTCAGATGAACACAATCTGTGTTCCTACATCTTCCGTACTCAACTTACGAAAAAAGCATAACTGACGTCACGCAAGTTGAATATGGAAGGCGGTCTGGTGGAATCTAGATATTTTACTTTATAACTTGTTAAATATGGATATTTTTTACACAAACGCATCGCTTCACTTCAGAAGGTCTTTATTAACCCCCCGGAGCCGTGTGGAGAACGTTTATGATGGAAGGATGCACTTTCTTGACCTTCATACTCATTGGTTGCATCAGGATATTTATTAATAACTCTGATTGTGTTTATGAGAAAGAAGAAAGGATGGCTTGAGGGTGAGTAAATCTTGGGGTAATTTTCATTTTAAAGTGAACTAATCATTTAGGTCGAAATACAACTTTCTCCTCATTCGCAGAAACTGGCTGATAGTGTACATCCTGTAATATTTTATCTATCGCCCACTTCTCTCCCTGTAGCTTATAGTCTTAAATGAATTGGGAGGTTTTTGGAATTAAATCCCGATCAGGTCAGGTCTGTTAACTCAGCATGTTTCTTCTGTTCTTCTGTGCTGAAGCAGCAGGACTGGTGAGTGGAACACAAGACCAAACTGCATGAGACAAATTGCTTTCTCTGTCCCATTTGATTCCACCTCTGTGACGAGTGGAACACATACTGTGCACGCAAACAGGAACAAATTTCTCCCTTTTTGCTTTTTGCTTCGTGAACGGTGAAAAATCTTTAATGTATGTGAACCGAAAAAGAAGAAAGGAAAAGAAAAGGCCTGCATCTTCCCTCATTCACTTTGCTGCTCAGTAATCAAATTCAACTAGGTTTCTGTTGTCCGATAATTGAAATGTTTAAGTGTGAAAATCGAAATGATATCCACTTCGAGCGAAACGTCTTCACTTCGACAAATGAGAACGTTCCAGTTGCATTAGCGATTCGGTCCGTTCACCTCTCCTCTAGGCGTAAAATAGAAATTGTGTTGAGAAAGTGCGAATCCCCCCCCAAACAAAAGCCGTCCCTTTCATGACCGACAAGCAGCCAAAGCCTTTGGAGAGGGTCAGTTTTGTTTGAAAACACTCCCTCTCTCATGCCTTTGAGAGAGTAGCTTGATGCAGAAATGAAGGGTGTCTACTTCGCCTTTTGTGGTCCGGGCCTATAGCGGTCAGGCGATGCGTTTTTGCCCGTTTGATGTTTAAAGAGCGCGAGAGTTTGTCATTCTGAAGGATTTGATCAGTCGACTAGCAGACACTTGATTAATGGAACTGATCCCTTTCGGTATGGGAGATCCCCTTCCGTCCCCTCCCCGTTCGCTCCCGGGCCTTGTTTTCCGTCTTTGGGACGTGCAGAACGAATGACACAGATGTTGTTGGTGGAGACAGTCCCCGTCCCTCTCCTCCTCTCCCGCGCTCCCAGCATGGGGCCTGAAACTTGTTTTTCAATCATTGTTTCCGCCAACTTCTTTCCCAAAAGAGAAAAGCGAGGCGAGAAAGAGGAGGGAGAGAGCGGAGGGGAGCGCTAAATAAAAGAGGGAGGGAAAGTAAATACAAAGCATTTGTGGAATATAAAGAAAAACATTCTTTATAACAATCTCCCGATAATTTAGCACTGTGGGGAGAAGGGTGCGTCGGTCTTAGCCACAGTTGGGATGGTGTAGTGGAGGGTGCAGAGCCAGAGGAGAGGAGCTTTAAGCTGAAGATGCAGGTGTCAGCATGGCTGCTGTGGGTGGCATGGCTGTGTACCTGGACCGAGGCGGCGCGCCACTGCCAATGCCAGTGCGCGTGCCTACCTGACGAGCAGGTGGCACAGAGGTCAGAGAGGTCAGACGAAAGAGGGCACCTTCGCCATCGTCTGGCACACCAGCGGGCATCACACAGGGAGAGAGCCCATCGCAGGAAAGGTAAAGCGAATGGATTTCTTGGGCGGAATATAGCATTGTTATGAAACTTGTTGATGTAAAATCGTGATGCTTTTCTTTAATTCCTCATAAACAAATTAATTTTTGTTGAAGAATAATCATTTATATATCTAAATGTATTCAGAACTTAATAGTTTCGGCAGCCGCTCTCTCGGCATATCAGCATGGGGTCCAAAGCATGAAATCAGAAAGACAGTGATAACTTGATAAAGTCTTTTTCACTTCATGATTTTCACTTGTGGTCACTGTTGATTTAATTTACACGTGAAGAGTTTATTAAGCATGACGGTACTGTAGTGTGCGCCGTTTACATGACTGCTTTGAAGTTTCACTGTTTATCAAACTTTAGCTGGTGTAGTTTATGGTATATTTGACCTTTTACTGGATGGTTATCCAAGCAAACTTTGCGAGTGCTTTATTGAATGGTTGAAGTTGGTCGACTTTTGGAAAGTAGGACAATTATGAACAGAAAAAAAAAAGGTGCTGCTGTTAAACCCATTTCTTCTTCCTTTGCTATTCTATTTATTTATTTATTTGTAAATATATATAATCTAAATGTTATAATAATAATACAAAACATCAAAAAACATATTTCATTTTGTTTTTGACCAGGATACTATGAAGAAGTTTATATTTTTAACATAATAAAATTCTGACCACTTGTTACTTATTAAAAGCATGCTTTATACCCTTTTTGAGACCGTTTTGGTATATAAATAATGTTAAGCTCATACTCGGTCTCTGTTACGAAATGCAATTCAAAGAGACTTATTTATGAGTAAAATGTGCTGAAAAGTTACTCTAGGCGGTAAATCAGCCTGGGCTTCTTTTGCGGTGCAGATTTAATTCTGTGTTGTGGTATGCAGTCCCATAGTCCCTCAGCATCTTTTGTTAGTCGCTGAAAGCTGGTGATCCACAGGCCATCAAGGCACTGCTCTCTGGATCAATATATGTGTCCATCAGTGTGGCCTGCTCTTTTAGGCCACACAATAGACAGTTCTCTAAACAACACTTTATTTATATGTGGCTTTCGAGAAAATGAACTGCCACCGCCTCTGCTTTTCTCTCTTCTCTTTTCACTTTCTGTTTTCTCCTCTCTCCTCTCTCACCCCCTCAGCGACCGTATTTACACAGACTTAATAGTAATTGGAATTAGCAAGTGTTGCCCCTCAGTGTTGTTTTAGCTCTACAGTAACAGCTGTGCTTAACTTTCACTTTTGTAAACCTTCTTAATTCATTTTCATTATGTATTTTTGTTGTATTCTTTAAGAATCTTATGAATCTAAGGGACAAGTTTGTGATTTAATGGATAAAAAGGTTATTTTGTAACTTGAGCAGAACTGGTTCATGGTACTATTCTGTTAAGTTTAACAACTTTTTTTTTATTTGTTTGGAAATAGTTCATGCTCATATGAAGTTTAGTGTAAATTTGTATTCATATATTTTTAAAGAGGAAGTAAAGAGGAAGTTTTTCTTGGCTGTGAGGTCTAATGCTTTCCTGTTTCAGTATGCTGTCATCACATACATTTTGCTAGAAACTTTTATTACACATTAATTGACTGACTCAATAAATAGTGAAATCACTATCATACATAACCCCTACCTCTTCCTGGCAATAAAAGTTGTCTAGAAGTAGTCGCTATATAAAAAATAAATAAAAGTTGGAGACACAGTAGTATAAAAAGTCGTTGAAACGAACACTCCGTCTCATGTGTAAATGAACACAATTTGGCCCAAAGTATGTGCCATTGTTTAAACAATGTAGTCTTGAGTTCAAATCCAAAACAAAAACAGAGGGCAAAAGCACGACTTCAGGAAACTCTAAGTCACACATGTGTAGTTTACCTCACCAATTGTTTGTCATTAGTTAGCGCTGGGTCGTCAGTCATCGGAGGTGTAAATCCACTCCAGTAATCATGTCATCAACGGCTGCTGCTGCTGCTCGAGTCACCGGGGCGGGTCTCAATCCGGATGGCGCTCTGTTCAACACTCACTGACTGAAACGACAGAGACATGACTGTGAAACCTCCATAACCTGTAGAACTAATGCGTTTTTATTGCGGATTTGTAACGCTGTTAGTAACAGCGATGCGTTTGTTTATTTTCATAAACTGAATTCGACGTGACACGTAATATGACGAGACACTTTATCGAGCTCTGTTGGGTTTTTGGGATTATTTATAATATTGAAGGTAAGCACAAACTGTTTCAGTGTGTAACTGTCGTCATGTTAATGATTAAGAATAATGGAATTCAGACCGAATATTAATTAATCTTTAATTTAAATTTAATTTTACAAAAAAAAAAAAAAAATCAATCCATACGATAGATACGGATTTATATATTTTTATGTTTAATTACTATTCTAGAAACGATTAGATTTGTTTTCTAGTTTTGTATGATGTTAATAATAATAAGATTAAATTATTGCGACATTATTTTTCTAATATTAATAATAATGCTATTTAATTTATTTTGTGATAATATGAGAACAAATTTATTTAAATATTTGACGATGTCTAATATGTTAAAATGCTATGCGTTACTCCCTTAAGAATGAATGTATAATGTTGTTTATGCAAACAGTACACTATATAAAGTTACTGTACGTTTAAACCCCATTATCTTATATGAAAGTTGACATTTCAGTAAGTTTTATTTCCATGCGTCCAGAAGCCCTCTTAAGAGACTTACATAGACCTGTTTATAAGAAGCAATCTTTATGGACAGAACTTTTAAAATGATGTCCATTGTTTCCTTAAAACAGTATATTAAAACCCCATGTAGAATGTCACATTATACTGTTAAAAATGCAGCATTACTTTCTTCTTCTTCTTCTTCTTTTTTTTTTTTTTTTTTTTTTTTTTTACATACTTCCAGTGTTTCCCCAAATTCCTTCACAGTGAAAATGACATAGCAGGACTGTGAGACTCTTAGTTTCCTCTCTTTCAGGAAACTGCCCCATCAGAGACAATAGAAACTTTTAATAGTCAAACACATTTTTGCCAAGAATGTAGAGCTCAGATTCTCTATTGTACATTTCACCCTAGTTTACCTCCTCTTTTGATGCATCAAGAACAGACTTGGCTTATTTCAGTTTACGTTTACCAACATCATTTATGTTTCTTAAACCCGATAGACAACAAGGACTTGTTGTAAGACCAAACCAAATTCTTTTTTTGTTTCAAGGACACCCTCTCATGCCCATGTGATTGGCATGTTTTGGCGTGAGAGTACAAAGAGACATTGTAAGTGGGCCAATAATAGCAGAGGGCCATTCCTGCACTTGGTGCACAGGTGACGGATGTCCTGTTGGTCTATGACTTTGTTTGTAAGTGCTGGGCCTTTGTTCCTGTCAGAGTGGGAAAAACAGCCTCCGGCACAGGAAATGTCTTTCCCTTACTCATCGCGGGGTCATCTGGCCATCCTAAACAAAAGAATTCAACAAGCTCTCAGGACTGGAATTTGTTTAGTGGATGTCACTGGTGTTTGATTCTCCATTTTTTTTGGTCTTCCAGGTTCCAGGCTTGTTTCAGATAGTGGCCTACCCCGTATCGTCCACCATCCCTCTGATGTGGTGGTCCGGGTGGGCAATCCGGCCACGCTATCCTGCAGGGCAGAGGGCAACCCTGAGCCCACCATTCAGTGGCTCAGAAATGGCCAACCACTTGATACAGACAAGATGGATAGCAAGTCACAGCCTATCGTTTTACCAGAAGGAAGTTTGTTCTTCTTCAGCGTCGTCCCCGGCAGAAAGAGTCAGTCCCATGAAGCGGTGTATGCCTGCGTTGCTCGGAACAGCGCCGGGATTGCGACCAGCAGAAACGCCTCTCTTCACATAGCAGGTTTGAAGTGGGATGTTTCCTAATATTAAAAGGACAGTTCACCTGAAAATGAAAATCCTGTCAGCATTTACTCACCGTCATATTGTTTGAACTTTTTTGTTGTTATTAAAAAAAACAACAACAAGCAAGCCCAGGTGAGATAAAGTAACGCAAAAGTAATGTAACACATTACTTTTCATAAAAAGCAACTAAGTAATGCAATTAGTTACTTTTTAGGGAGTATCACAATATTGTAATGCATTACTTTTAAAAGTAACATTCTCCAACACTGAATAAGTCAATGGGGTCCAAAAAAACTATCTCAAATGGTCAGTTCCCACATAAATTCACTTGTTTGACCCCAATAACAATGAATGACCCATCAAGACCTACTTAAATGCTCTGAAGGAACAAGAGAGTGAGGAAGCTTATTAAGATGGTCCATGAGATTACTGGAGATCAGATGTCAAAGTTTGCTTTCCTGCCCGAAACAAACAGAGCACTAATTGAGCTGTGACAGCATGCTGTGTTTGTAGCCCAAACAGATTCCTCAGCAGGCCCGTTTACTCTGCATTCCACTGGATTGGAGCAGGACCTGATTGAGACATTACATCAATTGTTGCACACAATAAATTTTCAATTTGGGTACATCAATTCACCTGCTAGACAAACAAGCTACGTCAAATGAGTTGACAATGGGCATTGATTACTAAAGCAAAAAGATGTTCATGAGGGAAAAACTATAAACAGTTTTTTCCCAATGAAACTGTCAGTATTTATGTTCATTTTTTGATCACAACTGACCATTAGCATTTAGACTACCGTTCAAAAGTTTGCGGTCAGGAAAGTTTAGGGACGTTTTTCTCTTATGCTCATCAAGGTGTTTATTTGATACAAAATGTAGTAAAAACAGTAAAATTGTGAAATACTATTACAATTTAAAATAACTGTTTTCTATTTTAATATATATTAAAATGTAATTTATTCCTGTGATGGCAAAGCTGAATTTTCAGCATCATTACTCCAGTCTTCAGTGGCACATGATCCTTCAGAAATAATTTGAATATGCTGATTTGGTGCTCAAGAATGTTGAAAATAGTTGTGCTGATTATAATTTTTTTTGGAAACTGTGATGCATTTCAGGATTCTTTGATAAGTAGAAAGTTCAAAGTTCTAAATGTTTTGTAACATTATAAATGTCTTTACTGTCATTTTTACTGTTATCCTTTTAGCACTATTTATAGCACAATAGAACATACATATTTCAGTAATGTCTGAAAATCAGGTCAGTGTGATCATGTGTGATTTTCAGCTCTGCGAGAGGACTTCCGTGTGCAGCCCAGTGACATGGAGGTGGTGGTTGGCGAGGTGGCTGTGATGAACTGCAGCCCACCCGTCGGACATCCTGAGCCCAACATCACCTGGAGGAAAGACGGGATCCTCATCAACAGCAGCAATGAACATTATAGTGTAAGAGCTATTTTTGTTTTCAAATTTCTTGTGCTTGATTTGTCTGTTAAGATCTTTTTCTTGGTATATGTCTGTAGAGGGCAGTATAACACAGGAAGTGAATCCTTAGTACCTGAACAGTGTTTTATGAGCCTGGATCACAATATATTTCTGCTTATCTTCATGTATAGGAACTGAATGGTAAACTGATCATTGCTCCAGCCCAGAAGAATGACTCTGGAGTTTACAGCTGTATAGCCTCAAACATAGTTGGAGTGAGGGAAAGCCGGGCCGCTCGGCTGTCTGTATTAGGTGAGACCTGTTAATGTGCTTTGATGCAACATGGTGTGATCTCTAAGACACTATTTGAGTCAGATACATCTCCACTTTGCTCTAAAAGATTATGAATAACTTAGTAAAGCTTAGAGACCCATGCATCTTTTATTCTTCCTCAGCTAAGCCAATGTTATTACGTAAACCAGAGGATGTCTCAGTGCAGCTTGGGGAGTCAGCACAGTTTTTCTGTGAGGCTGACGGAGACCCCATGCCTTCCGTAGAGTGGAGCCGAGACCAAGGACGTCTACCCAATGGCAGGTCAGATGCATGTGCAGAACCCTCATAATGGCCATCACAAACATGCTGGTTGTTGATTATTTGAATGCAGCAGCTGCAGGTTTTTATGGGGCTACAGTCATTTATTACGCATTGAGAGTATAATAAATGAAAAATAATACATAAAATAATAAATAAACCTAGTCATTTCTTTTAAATAAACTGAATCATAGCAGGGCCTTTTCCGAACCAAACTCTCAACCAAGCCAGCAACCCTAATATAAAAATGTTTGATTTTCTCGGTAAAACTACATGATATCTTCCTTTAAAGTGGGGGGTATCACACACAGTTTCTGCCACTCTCATGTTAATCTTGAGTACAAATAGAGTAACAATGCATCCTTCAATGCACCCTTTAGTTTTGTCATATTTGTAAAAGATAGATAGATACGCTAAACCAATCCGAAAAAAGCCGAGATTCTGGAGGCGTGTCTGCCGTCAGTGCTGTGGGCGGAGCTAAAGAGTCAGGAGCATGCGCAGCTTATGCGTAGAGATCGCATGCTAGCTGCGCCATCATTATAAATAAAAAGGGAACAAAAACGTTCGTGTTGTTTACATTATATGCACTTGCGCGCCGATTGCCAACAAAACACAGACATCTGATGCAGCTTTACTCACCGCCCCCAATCTGCAAATCCAGCGCCGAACTGGGACTTGTTTACAAGTATTGGAGATCGCATTTTCAAAGAGTGCAGCCCCTGAATTGGGACACAGCCATTGATGAAAAATCTCTCGGCTTCCGTATCCCGAAGGAAACGCGTTGATGGGCGTTCTCTTGCTCTTGTTCTGGGTGATGTGTGTGTACACGCTTATCAGGGAGAAGTGCCCAAACACCCATTCTGCTCTCTTTTGACATCATACAGGACACACTCGAAAAAAACTCTCAGAATCCTGTACCGAAACCGGAAGTAGTGTATTTGGCACAGAAATACTCCGTCATATGGCCAACTCGTGTTTTGAAACTTTGGCCATGTTTAGCATGAGAATGCAACTCTTTAACAGTGTAAATAAGTCAGAATGCATGAAAAAGCATTACACCCCCCCCCCCCCCCCTTAAAGGTCCCGTTCTTCGTGATCCCATGTTTCAAACTTTAGTTAGTGTGTAATGTTGTTGTTAGAGTATAAATAAAATCTGTAAAATTTTAAAGCTCAAAGTTCAATGCCAAGCGAGATATTTTATTTAACAGAAGTCACCTACATCGAACGGCCAGTTTGGACTACATCCCTCTACTTCCTTCTTTAATGACGTCACTAAAACAGTTTTTTGACTAACCTCCGCCCACAGGAATACACAAGAGTTGCGTTTGTAGAGTGTGTTTGTCGCCATGTCGTCGAAACGCTGTCATTTTCATCCCGCAGTCCAATCACCGGGTCTGATTCCGGCTCAGATTGATAGGGTAAAATTAAAGACATGTTTACAATAACACTGAGCGCGTGCATCTCCACGTTATGGTAAGAGGCGTGACTTTTCCGGGCACGGTGCGCTCAGAGCTGTCGAATCACAACACAGGAACCGCTGGCACAATCAGAACTCGTTACGTATTTCTGAAGGAGGGACTTCATAGAACAAGGAAGTCATCAGCCCGTTTTTATGACAGTGAATAAGTAAATTATGTGAAAAATACTGTGTTTTTTTACACGCGAAACATGAACACATGTTATATTGCACACTATAAACACAATCAAAGCTTCAAAAAACCACGAAAAACGGGACCTTTAATAACATTAACAAATATGATTACATTATGCTAAATTAGAGTTGAACTCATTTTTAAATGAACTAGACTACCTTTATGTCCTGATATCATGTATGAGTTGGCATGAAATGAAAGTTGCGATAGCTTTTTCTTCCCTATTGTGACATATTGTGAAATGGTTACTCGAACAGAAAAAATGTGGGGTGGGACTTGATATTGTCCATCGGGAATTGATTGTATTGTTGTGGTTTGCTGTTGCTGTGATCCATAGTCTGTAAAATAAAAAAAGATGGACGATGTGTCTTCACTTTGTTCCACTGTACAAAAATGAAGGCAAAATATACCAGAAACTGTCACTGCTGATGATGTCATTTGGAGCCTTTTGGTATCTTTACACGACAACAGACTAAAAATGGAAACGTTTTTTCTTTGCTTTTTTCGTATACAGACGACAACATTGTCAAAATGATCCCCATTCACAAGGATCCGCAAAAACGACTAAAAATGCTGCATTATGCAAGTAGTCAATTTAGAAGCCGATGTCACTTTGTAAAGAAACATTGCGCACCTATAGACTGAACGTAACACGTGCACGTGACATCATCGTTTCACAAATTTACATTTTCGTAGTTAAAGGTGCTAAAGAGGATCTTTTCCTCGACTGAGAAACCAAAGACTGTTAGTGAGTTTTTGAAATGAGTGCATGCGTAAGAACAACCCCCCTTCTTCACAGCTCATTTCGAGGGAACGCCTCCCAAAACTCGTGCACGAGTATTGAAACATGAGTGTTTACCACCGGCATTCGCTGTGTCGTGTTAGTGGATTCATTATGTCGGACTCACTGCAGGTGACTCATAATCTGCAGTTGTTACTCCTGATAAAAACATTGCATGCGGTGCCTGTAGAGTGTGGAAAGTTACTGGAGCGCACAGCCGCGCACGTCTCTCACATGGATCGTCATGGCAGTGATTGACAAGCCAGAGGGCCAATCCGCGCACGTCTTTCACAAGGAACGTAATGGCAGTGATTGACAAGCCAGTGGGCCAATCTTTAACGCGATGATCATGTAAACGATTGGCTGATGTTTTTAAGGCCCTACCTCGTACACAGATGATGTATATTAATATTATTCCTTTCAGTGCACCTAATAAATAGTCTTTTATCAGTTAGTAAAGACAGTTTCAAGTAATATTGCAAAAATGTATAAAACAAAACATCCTCTGTAGCACCTTTAACAGGGAGATGAAACAGTATCGTTTTCAAAAACTTGCACTTTGAAACCCGATTTCGAAAGCTTTTTCAGGCCGCCAAAACGCCATCGTCGTGTAAATGAATGACCAAAATGCATAAAAAGTTTTCTGTTTTTAGTTGAAAACGGTGTTGTGTAAACAGCCCCTGAGTCTGCGCAGTAGTGATCCTGAGGTGGAGCCGTGGTATAAAAGTCCCACCCTACTCCCGCAGACTCAATCACAAGCACAGCTGTCAATCATTACGTTACACTCTGCTTTTTTAGCATCAAATAACTAACAAAAACCAAACATATTGGAAAAATTAACACTTGAACAAACCTCAGCATGATAAGAACTACCTAAAATGACAAAAACCATCTTCGGAAAAAAATTATTTTGAAGTGTAATTTGATTTTTTAGTTTGGCTTGCATCTCATTCGATATATGGAGAGGGCGGGGTTAACGACCTATACTGCAGCCAGCCACCAGGGGGCGATCAAAAAGTTTTGGCTTCGGTGAATGACAGGTTGTCCCACCTTCGCGCCAGTAAACACGTAATCGGAGATAGGAAGAGATGTCGCTGCAAGAGGGGAAGTCATTTTGATTAAAGATTACGAGGACATGAATTTTAAAAATTTGCACGGATAAGTTATTTATAATTGTCGACTTTGATTTCACGGTGACTTTAATAAAGAATAATCCGAATAACCAAAAATTATACAATTATGTATTATTTATGAACATTTTTTAAATAAATGTTAAAATATATATATATATATTTCAGAATGATATTTATAATTTATTTGTATAAATTCTATGAATAAAAGTATGTATTTTATATTGTACTGACCAGTATAAACATAATGCATAATAGATCATGCAATTCCTTACAATTCACATTCCTAAGCTCTTATTACAATCGCATTTGCCAGATATTTAATCAACCCAGACCACAGTCTGCAAATCCACTACGTGACGCCTCAAGACATGGGCAGGTACACCTGCACTGCAGAGAATAAGCTCGGGGTGTCTGTGGCCAGCGCACAGCTTCTTGTAGAGGGTAAGAATACAAGTCATCATTCAATAAACAGCAGGCAATCACTTTTTTTCTAATAAAGCATGCACACTTCCACCATTTCCCAGCATGCCATTGTATTCCACTCACCCTGTTGAGATTAGTAATGTCTGGCTAATATATATTACAGATACAGGAAGCACTAGACTGAGAGACCTACACAAGGAGCTGTCTGCCTTACGTGTGAGCCTGGAGAACGTCACAGTTATGAGTACAGCCTCCAACATGTCTCAAGTCATGTGGAGGGTAATGCAGTTCAGCTCATCCCTGACCATCATACACCACACTTCAAATATTTGTATTTTCTTAAGTAACTGTTCTCTCTTCTGTTGTCATTCTGTATGTAGTTGCAGTCGTCTATGTCACAGCCTCATTATCTTGAAGGCTTTGAGGTGCTGTATCGCTCTCTCCTGCCTGCCAGCTCAGAGTGGACAGCTCAAAAGGTTCCTCAGCCTGGTCTTCACACCCACGTGGGACCTCTGAAGAGAGGCTACAAGTACGAGTTCAAAGTCCGACCCTACGGCAGCAGCCTGTACGGCAGGGAGAGCAACACCAGACACTTACGAGTGCCAGAGATAGGTGAGAATCGAGAGCAAAAAAAGTACTGTGGTGGAAACATGGTACAAAGACGGCAGTACCATGCTGCTTTATTAATGAATATTATATTCATATACCATAGTATTTGCACGGTTCTCCGAAGTACTTCAGACAATACCATAGTATTATCATAGGACCAAAAAAAACACAATATTATTGTGGTTACTTTATATAGCCTTTTTATATACTTTTACTCAGCAAAGACACATTAATAAAATCATAAATAGTGACAGTAAAGACATTTAAATTAAAGATTTCGATTTCAAATAAATGCTGTTCTTTTAAAAGAATGTTTCTTAAGCACCAAATTAGCATATTAGAATGATTTCTGAAGGATCATGTGACACTGAAGACTAGATTAATGGCTGCTGAAATTTCAGCTTTGCATCACAGAAATAAATTACATTTTAAAATAAGTTAAAATAGAAAATGGTCATTTTAAATTACAGTAATATTTCACAACATTACTGTTTTTACTGTATTTGTGATCAAATACATGCAGCATTGGTGAGTATAACAGACTTCTTTTTTAAAAACATGAAAAAATCATACAGAACTCTATTAAACTATTGGAATATTAAAACCAAACTGTGTCACCTTGTGCCAAATGTAACCACATGCCCTGTTCTCAGTTCCCAGCGCACCACCTCAGGATGTGTCCATAACAATGCCCACTGACCGTAATGACACAGTGCACCTCAGCTGGGATCCTCCGCCTCATGACGCTCACAATGGGATCATTCAGGGATATCAGGTATTACCTGCATGAAGTGACACATTGTGAAATAATTTTAAAGCTAAAAATGCCCTAGGAGGCTTTTTCTCCAGCAGATATGGAGGAATATACTTGTAAGTAAAAATATAATTTCTTTCTAATTCCTAAAAAATTAATTTTTAATCAAAAGAAGCCTGGAAGCAGTTAGATAATGCTTATTTTCAGCCTCAGACATTTCTAGACTCTCTGATCACATAAAAATGGCACGACCCTGCCAAAATCAGACAGGCTGCTACAAAACTTCAGAGATTCTGTCTTTTTACAGTATTTAGAACCGTTTTTTTTTTTTTTTTTTTTTTTTTTTTTTAATTAGTCCACCATTCAGAGTTTCTGACCACAAAATTGACTCCACTAATTTCTTTGTTGCTGTTCATACAAGCATTAGCA
This sequence comes from Megalobrama amblycephala, assembly GCF_018812025.1. Lineage (NCBI taxonomy): Eukaryota > Metazoa > Chordata > Actinopteri > Cypriniformes > Xenocyprididae > Megalobrama > Megalobrama amblycephala. The sequence continues at coordinate 51,421,670 of NC_063045.1, forward strand.
GAGAATGCTGCCTGCTTGTTAATGTTTTACTATGCTGTTCTTTCTGCCAGGTGTGGTGTGTGGAGTCTGAGGAACTGAAGTCTTTTAACTGGACGGTGGACAGTGGAACTCACAGTATTGAGATCAGCACACTGCAGCCCGGCAGGCTTTACTGGGTCACAGTGGCTGCCGTTAACGGGGCAGGAGTAGGGGTCCAGAGCGACCCATACAAACTGCTCATAGGTAAGCTAATAAAATAACACTGAGGTATAATTTTAAAATGTAAACTACTCAGTATGTTACCTGTTGTTCTCTCTTTTTTTTTTCTCTTAGAGTCGAGGCAGGAGTCAGCACCGCATCAGACAGGCATACTCAGTATGTCTCATTTCCTTGCTGTGATTAAAGAGCCGGTATTCATTGGAAGTGCTGGCACCCTCCTGTGGTGTATTTTGATGATTACTGCCCTGTTTTTGTACAGGAGACATGTCAGACACGCCAACACGGGAGGCAAAAGCTCAGGTAATCTATAATAAAGTCCCCATCTAAATCCTTGTTTTACTTTACGCTCATAATCATGCAATCATAATTTTCTGTTTGATTTATAGGCTTATACAGACTGGAAAGTGAAGATCTCATCATCAAACATAGGTAAAAAAAACTAATAAATAAGGTAAAAGGACATAATACAGTGAGTACACCCCCTTTGAAAAGTAGCATTTTAAACAATATCTCAATGAATACAAAAACTATTTCCAAAATGTTGACAAGACTAAGTTTATCATAACATCTGTTTAACTTATAACATGAAATTAAGGTTAATAATATAACTTAGTTTACACAGTTTTCCATTTTACTCAAATTAGGGTGATGCAAAGATTAGTACACCCCACAACAAAAACTAATACATCTAGTACTTTGTATGGCCTCCATGATTTTTAATGACAGCACCAAGTCTTCTCGGCATGGAATGAACAAGTTGGCGACATTTTGCAATATCTATCTTCTTCCATTCTTCAAGAATGACCTCTTTTAGAGACTGGATGCTGGATGGAGAGTGATGCTCAACACAATCTCTTCACAATTCCCCATAGGTGTTTGATTGGGTTCAGATCAGGAGCCACTGAATCACTTTCACCCTGTTCTTCTTCAGAAATCCAACAGTGGCTTTAGATGTGTGTTGAGGATCATTGTCATGTTGGAAAAGTGCATGACCACCAAGGGCACGGAGTGATGGTAGCATCTTCTCTTTCAGTATAGAGCAGTACATCTGTGAATTCATGATGCCATCAATGAAATGCAGCTCCCCAACACCAGCAGCACTCATGCAGCCCCACATAAAGACACTCCCACCACCATGTTTCACTGTAGGCACCATGTACTTTTCATTGAATTCCTCAGCTTTGCGACGCCATACATTTTTGAAGCCATCAGTTCCAAAAACATTTATCTTGGTCTCATCACTCCAGAATATAGAGTCCCAGTAGTCTTCATCTTTGTCAGCATGGGCCCTGGCAAACTCTAGGCTGGCTTTTTCTTTCTACTTCTTTAGATAACTGCAGTGAACTTGCATGCCAATTTTCTTTAACCCTTCTCATCAGAAGACGCTCCTGTCGAGGTGTTAACTTCCGTGGACGACCTGGATGTCTCTGTGTGATGGTTGCAGTTCCATCTTTTTTAAATGTTTATACCACTTTTGCTACAGTATTCTGACTGATAAGTAAAGCTTTGCTGATCTTCTTGTAGCCTTCATCTTTCTGGTGTAAAGAAATAATTTTCTTTCTCAGGTCTTGTGACATTTCTCTTCCATGTGGTGCCATTGCTGACAGCATGAAATGGGAAGGGGTTTTAACACCCTTTTATAGTCAACTGTCTGCTGGACACCTGTGTAATGAATGATTAGACTCACCTGTGGTTGAATTCTTGTTAAATTTGTAGTCTAAATTTTAGCTTTGCTACTTTCAGTGGGGTGTACTCATGTTTGCATCATCTTAATTTGAGTAAAACTGAAAATTGTGTTCTCCAAGTTATATTATTAACCTCACTTTCATGTTATAAGTTAAACAGATGTCTTGTCAACATTTTGGAAATTGTTTTTGTGTTCATTGAGATATTGTTTAAAATGTTACTTTTCAAAGGGGGCGTACTCATTTACGCAGAGCACTGTATGTCACAGTAGTAAACGATAACCATGTTCATATACTATGATACTTTAGAGAATACCATGGTACCACAATAGTACATGTCCAAAAACATACTGTCGCCATGATAGATTTCCAAAAAACACTATCTGTACACTAAATGTTGCATTTGACATGCACTAGCTCAGCTAGTAACTAAGGAGACCCATCTCCACACATTGACATTGTCATAATTATTACTGTCATAATTTCAGATTCTCATAATTGACTTAATATCTCAGAATTTTGATATTTTATGTCATAATTATGATTTTTTTTTTCTTATCTCATAATTTCAACTTGTCTCAATTTCAATTTATTATGTTTTTTTTTTTAAATTTCATATTTCTAATTTACTAAGGAATGTGGCTGAAATGGACTTCTACAAGTAACTGAGTCGCCATCCTTATTATTTCCATTCTAGAATGGCGGCACCAGACTCTCCATGGATCTCTGGAGGCTGGAGGCCAGACTCCAGCAGTGAGCCCAAGCAGGGCCTGTGGACCCCGAGGAAGGAGAACTCTGGCTTCCGGAGGACCAGTAAGTCACAACTTCCCCTTGAGTTCTAACTCAAAACTTGAAACACTAAAACTGCCTTTTGAAACACAATAACAACTTTAGCATGTTCTTAAAGGGACAGTTTGTGCAAAAAATTATAATTCTGTCATCATGTACTCATCCTTATGTTGTTCTGATCCTGTATGTCTTTATTTATTCTGTGAAACACAAAAGAAAATGATTTAAAGAATGTTCATGCTCCTCCGATACAGCAAAATTCAGATAACAAAATTTAAAACTATTAAAAACTATTTATCCCATATCTTCTTCTCACCAGCCATGCACCTTCATCTACTCCTATTTTTTGCCTCTCGTTATCTCTCTAAATGACAGACACGTCCTCATGAGAACCTTCAAAAGATGTCTGTCACCCCTAAAGTCACGACTCCGCAGAGTCCTCATCAACTCTAATTACCGTTGACATCTTGGCACATTATGTAAATCTGTCTGATTTTTACCTCTCCACTGACAGCTCTGCCCATTACGGCTAAAAAGGACCCCAACCCCCTGCGGTCAGCCGTCCCCATCGTACCAGACAATTGCGGTGTCTATGGCACCTTTTATGTGGATCTAACCGGCAACGGACTGAAGACGTTTAATAGTCCTGGTCGCTGTCCCAGAATGCCCCACAGCAACTCTCAACTGCATAACTCAGAGACTGTTCGCATCACCGAACCCATCGTCAAAACCGCCGTTGTGAGGGAAGTGCAGGCATTGCCATGGAAACGTGCCCTCCCTTCCCAGCCGAACATGGGAGTTCTGAAGGAATCGTGGGAGAAAAATTACAAGCGTGGTGAGACATTTATTCATTCACTGAGTCATTAACATTAATTTCGTCCAGAACTGACATGTTTGTCCGATTCCAGAGCTGCACGCGGTGAAAAGTGCCCCGTTAATGCCTCTGAATCAACAAGCTCTGGCAGTGTGCAGTGTACCAAGTAACCATCAGCAAAGATTCAGTCAGCACCCTGCAGGTTTGAACACTAGCATTTCTCATGTTTCAAATGTAATTCTCAATTATATATAAACAAACCTAATCCTTTGAATCTTAGAAGAAGTGTAGTGAAACTATCTCTTCTAAGCTGGTCTACATTCCCTCAGGTGGTGTATCAGATCCTGTGAAGTCACCAAGTTCTCCACGTATCCTGCATTACTCCGCCTCTCTGCAGCTGGTGGACATGTTACCCAGCCCTCCGCCTCTTCCTGTGGAGGACAACCTCAGCCTCAGCTCAGAGGACGAGTGAGAATCACACCTACACCCAGAGCAAAACTGAAATGTTCAGAGATCTTTTAGAGCTCAACAGACATTTTAGTTATGTTGGTAAAACTTTATAATAGAGTTCAATTGGTTACATTTTTGGTAATGCATTAGTTATCATGAACTAACAATGAAAAATATTTTACAACATTTATTAAGCTAGGTTAAAGGGATAGTTCACCCAAAAATGAAAATTCTGTCATCATTTACTCCCCCTCAAGTTGTTCCAAACCTGTATGAATTTAGAAGATATTTGGAAGAATGTCAGTAACCAAGCAGATCTCGCCCCCCATTGACAACCGTAGTATTTTTTTTCCCAACTATGGTAGTCAATGGGGGCGAGATCTGCTCGGTTATAAACATTCTTCCAAATATCTTCCTTTGTGTTCAGAACTATTCCTAAATTTGCTGTTAATTTACTCTCCCTCAGGCCATCCAAGGTGTCTTTTTTCTTGAGTAGAAATGTAAAGAAGATTTTTAGTTGAAACTGTGGTACTTGGTGATTCATATAACGGATGTCAATGGGTGCCATCAATTTTGAGATTGAAAAAACATATACAGGCAAAACAAAATTAAAACCCGTGGCTCCTGACTATACATCTAGGTCTTATGAGTCGAACCGATTGGTCTGTGCAAGAAACGGAACATTATTTACACACATTATGACCTGTAATCCACAGCCTCGGCAAACGGTCCTGAGAGCGTTCATGGCAGTCTGGAGCGCGACCTTCCTGTCGCATAATGACGTATGTGCAGAAGCGACCTCACACGTGAGCTGACGCTGTGTTTGTTTACAACAGAGAGGGAGGACGCGTGTGTTGTATTGTTCATCAAAGTGGTACTTACTTGTTCTTATCCTGGATGCCGCAACCTCTATAAAAAAATAAGATTACGATCAATTGCGTCAATCTTGGGAAGATTGACTTTTCACAGATTCCCAACGTTTGAGCTCCTGCACATACTGGACCGTTGAGGACCGTTAAACGTGCTCAGGACCATTTGCCAACATCTGACAAGTTGTAAACTTCTAGCTTCTCATTTGTCAGAGAGTTCAGTGCACATGAATAGACTAGAACTTCAGATCGTCTTTCTTCTCCCTGTGTCTTCAAAAATGATGGTAAACTTCAGCGTTTCAGCATTCTGACACAGCAGGATTTGAGTGGTGCTAAATCACTACTGCCACAGAGCTCAAGATTTGTGTCCATTTCTCACAGACCTTTGAGGGGTTGTGCCCCTGCAGTTCAGTAATGACAGTGTCTGTGACAATACCATGTCATTATAGCGTCAGAAGAGAGAAGTATACTACTGTCTCTCTGCTCTCAGGCTAAAAGACTGGTAACCAATTTAGCCTGTATCTCAACTCTAATGGACAGGGAGGTAGAGGAGGAAATGGCCCACACTATTTATTAGAAGGTCTGTATGTGGGAGGAAGTGTGTTTTAAATGCCGTAGGACACAAACAGGAAGTTTCTTCCGGCGGTGCACACTGAGGCTGCTGCCATCATGGTACAATAAGAGGCCAGAGTAGCTAGCTGGAAGGGACACAGATCTGCCCACTCAGAGAGTCTCAGGCAAAAACACAGATATATGGATACAAAAAGCTTTCTAAAAGAACATTTTGTTTGAACTAATTGCTTAGAGGTTGCTCTTTAATCTTTGAGGCATAATGGGGCTATTGATTATGTTTCATATAAGTGAAGTACTCTGTCTCAGATGGTTCTCCTAAAATATCTTACACACAAATGAGATAGTTGTTTAGACCTCTTTCAAACTCAAAATGATACATATGCAAGAGTACTAGAGTCATTTCATCAGAAGAAAAAAATCTGACAATCTGGTTACTTCTAAAACAGTCTAAGCTAAGACACTGAAGAGATCTTATATGTGATTTTACTTTCCTATGGGTAAAATATGGAGACATGCAGGGAAAAAGGATATCATGACCATGAATTAAAAGAATAGTTCACACAAAAATGAAAATTTACTCACCCTCAAGGCATCCTAGGTGTATGTGACTATCTTCTTTCAGATGAGCACAATCAGAGATATATTAAAAAATATCCTGTTTCTTCCCAGGTTTATAATAGTAGTGAATGGCGCTCCTGATTTTGAAGTCCAAAAAAGTATATCCATCTATCATAAAAGATATCCACATGGCTCCAGGGGGTTATTAAAGCCAACTGAAGCGGGGTTTTGTAAGAAAAATATCCATATTTAAATCTTTATAAACTAAAATAAATAGCATCCAGCAGACGGCCTACCCAAATCGAGTAATGGTGGAAGATTAACCCCTGACCAATGACGCAATGACGAACACGGAAGCGCAGAGGAGAGAGCGAAACAAAACACTGGTCATGAATTAGTCTAAAACAAGAATTTTGAAAGAGAAATGTCTGAGGATTTCGATATAAGAGAAGATGAGCTTGAGTTCAGCCCTATTTGTTTGAACCGCAAGAGGCGTCTAAGCTTATAATACTCCTACATCCTACATCATACATCGCAAGTCAAGTCAACTTGCACAGTATGCGTACAGCAGTGGCGATTTCTTTAAGACTGCAAGGGAAGCTCGGCTTCCCTTATAATGTCACAAAATTAATGGTCAAATATGTACTATTGTATTAACATTTTATTGACTAAAAATGCGTTAGAAAACGTTCATCTCAAAGACGAGTTCGTTCAGAATCAGTTACATATAGCAGGTCGGCTGACTCGATTTCCTTCTCATACATTCCCGCAGCGTCACAGTGCATTTCCCTATTGAAGCCCAGTGTCCATTGACTTCAATGGGGCTGCTTTGAACGGTTTTTTTCAGCGCTTCGAAACTAGACGGTCATTGGATAAACGCTGCGATTATGTCCCGCCCACGGACGCTCAGCGTCTCTGGGGGTGAATGGGGAGTGGGCTGGCCCGGACTCCGAGCTTCTGCGTGATGATTGGAGGGTCTGTCGAAAGACTGCATCTCCTTTTGACTGACAGCGATTCTGTACTATAAGGAATCACTGAAGCTATTCTCTGCTATTAGTGCAAAAGATAGGGAAAAATAACAGGTCTTTTCAGCTCTCCTGGTATGACAAAGTCTGTTTAATGGAAGTCATCCAAACTGTTCTCATTAGTGGCAACAATTGGAGCTACATCTGCAGGTGTAGAAAGGAGCTTCTCCTGTTTAAAGCGACTCAAGTCCTACACCCGAAACACAATGGGCCAAGGCCGTTTAAGCAGCCTAGCTCTGCTGGCCATTGAGAGGACACTGGTCAAGTCACTTGAAAAGACTCCTAGTTGGTACGACAGGGTCACAGACCATTTTCTTGAAAAGGAACGTAGGGCAGAATTTACTTTTAAATAAATAGACAATTTTATGATGTAGGCCGAAAATGAGCTTCCCCTCTCTGACAGACCAGTAGCCGCCACTGGCGTACAGTCATCTGCCGGAAGCTAGTTATTTTAGTTTATAAAGTTGTAAATATGGGTATCGCTTCACTTCAGAAGGCCTTTATTAACCCCCTGGAGCCATGTGGATATCTTTTATGATGGATGGATGCACTTTTTTGTACTTGAAAATCAGGAGTGCCATTCACTAACATTATAAAGAGTCAGGATATTTTTTAATATAACTCCGATTGTGTTCGTCTGAAAGAATATTGTCATATACACCTATGATGGCTTGAGAGTTTGTAAATCATGGGATAATTTTCATTTTTAGGTAAACTATCCCTTTAAGAATACATTCCCATGACTTATTAATTTGTGGCCACATTTTATTAATTTGCTTCCTTGTTTTAGTTCAATCATGGCCATGTTTAATTAATTTGTTCCCTCATTTTAGGTAAATCGTGGCCATGTTATACTAATTTGTTACCATGTTTTGATTTAGTTAAATCATTGCCACAAATTAACACAAAAAAAAAGAAGAAAAAAGAATGAATAAGTAAAATGTGGCCACAATTGATCTAAAACAAGGGAACAACTTAATATATTGTGGGAACGAGTTCTTAATTCTTGTTCCCCCTGCATTTGAAATGCAGCAGACATGGACAGTTAATCTGGTAGCTTATCAAACCCTACACATATGATCAATTACACTATAAAATCTTCTAATTAAAAGTTTGCGTCGGGTAAAGGGCAAGCTAGTGGGTTAAATGGCTAACAGTATGCTAATCTAATATGCTCAGCAGTTAGCATGCAAAAGTAAGCCAACTAAAATAAAAGTATACTGTACTATTATATTTAACACAATTTAAAAGAAATGTAGCAATGAAATAAAAAGTAAGAGTAGTATGCTAATATGAATTTAGCCAGTGGTCTGAAAGGAAACATGATTAATATGCTCATATATATATATATATATATATATATATATATATATATATATATATCTCTGATCCCTCAGGTCTACCAGATCCACCAAGCTGACAGTAGACATCGGCTCTCAGCAGTCTGTGTGTGCTGCCTCTGGGCTCCAGGGTCTCGCTACGGCCACTCCGGGCTGTCCAAACCACCACAGCCCAGCCCAGCTAAGCCCGTCCTATAGCCACCTGTCCACTGCCTCCTTCTGTCTCTCCACTGATGACTACGAAGACACAACACTCAGTACTCAAGGCCACACTCAATACATGGAGATCAGCCCTAAACCACAGGGACAAAGGTAAGAGAACCCCTGAAAGGGCATTTATGTGAAAAAGTATCAAGACAAGGGCTAATTTTGATGTCTCCCATCAGTACATCTCATCAGAGTTCTCCATCAATGCCCCGTCCATTTTCTCCCACGCCTACGTTCGGTTACATCTGCGGTCCTGTCGACCAGGAGATGGATGACGAGCAGGAGTCTCAGCCGATCGGCCTCAGGAGAGCCACTCTGAGAAGCACGCCCTCCTCTTGTTGCAGTGAATGGGAGGGTTCGTTGTGGAACGGCTGGGGTTCAGTGTCCGAGAGCAACATGGCGAGCGCTCGAACGAGTATCATCAGCTCTTCTGACTGCTCGTTCATAAACGATGCGAACTTTGCCCGCGTCCTGGCTTTGACAGCCGAATCTATGAGCGGTACTTTATCAGGCAAGATATAAACTCTCTTCAGCCTCTGTAGAATTAGGTTGCTTCTTAATTATTCAAGTAGCAAGTTTGCTAACAGCAAATACTGATGTAGTTGACAGAAATGGCCACTAGGTGGAACAATCTGCTCATGTAGTCAAGTTCTGTGGCTTTATCAGCAGGTCCACAGTGATTCAGCACCCATGAAGGCTCTGCTAATTTGGAATGTCCACTATTTAAGTAGTGCATGATAAAATAAAATATAAATAATAATTTTTTAAAAATAACATTTGGGTTAAAGTGTTTGTAAATGCAAATATTTTGGCTAATTTTAATCAAGCTTTCAGGTAGCAATAATAGTGTAGTACTTTCAGATCTCACATTTTATCTTGTTTAAACCTGTTCTGCAAATTTCTTATGGGCATATTTATAAGTTATTTATAAAACTGACCGCATTAGTTGCTAAAAACTGATCACATTTCACTTTTCTTTGTTGCTCACTACCTTTTTTCAGTTTTTTACTAGTTTCTCTACTCTGCAAGGCTGTACAGTTTTTCTGCCTCATTTGCATAGCATTATGTAAATATTCGCTTCAATTCACATCTTTTAGAAAGAGTCATAATTATGTATGAATTGGCCTTAAAATGTTTGGGCACTTTAGTCACACTTAATGTTGTGAATGATTATGAATGAATATAGGCACATTGGCAATATGCATATGAATGTAATTGCATTAAATAACAACATATCAACGCAAGTTGCTTTTATTCTATAGGAAGACAGCACAAGCAAAATAGGTTTTGAATGATAAATGAAGATTTTATCATTTTGGACAGTTTCAGGTTGTCAGATTTGAACAGAACATATTCATACTTGTGATAAACTACACCAGCCTTCATCTTCAGACCAGTAGGTTCAAACTAATAGCAAAAAATAGCTCAAAAAAGTGAGGTTAGTTCTGAGAAAAGCATTATTAGCATTGTTTAATTTGATGTTTTGATATTTAACGCAATCGCATTCAGACTATTTAACGCATCACTTCAGCACCTTTTGGGATTGTTGCATAACTAAAGTGGAGAACTGTTTTTTGGATGAGAATTCTCATTGTCAGATCACATTCACAAGGCACTGCAGCATTACGCCTCCCAATGAGACAGTGAAAAATAGCAGCGCTACTTTGGTACAATGAGAAATAATGGGATTTGAGGGCCTGTCTGCAAATTGTCTGAACTCCCCCACCATCCTCTCTGAAGTTTCAGCAAATCAATCACGGCTTTCAAAAGAGAAACCTACAGGGACTTTCCTCTCTCCATTTGCTGATTGTTTCCCCCTTTCACTCTCTCTCTGTCTATCTTTCAGTCTCCCTGAATGCATCAGGTTAAATGACTAGTATATTGTAAGTGATGAGTTCAGCAGCATTGTGCATCATCATTCAGGGTTATTATGGTCAAATTGACTTGTGCGACTTTATACGTATTAACAGATTGCTTTCGGTTGTGTATTTTGTACCTATGTGCATGCGTATGCATACATCTCTCTTGATTTCCTTTGTGATGTGTGTGTGATCGTGCATTTTGTGCAGATTTCTCCCCGCCTGCATCCCCCCTGAGTGTTCTCTTCCCCCCTCGAGAGTGTTTTGGAGAGGTGGAGCCGCTGCCCGTGTGGGACTGGAGCACCGCGTGGGTGGAGGAGCTGGAGGCCCAGTTCAAAGCCTCCAGAGAGACCAGAAGAACCGCCACATCTAGCCGACACTCAGGCATTGAGCGCTGGAGAGGACATCTGGAGAGCCCCTCGCACCGATGATCGACTCGCACGCGCTTAAGGGTTGTTTATGGACTACATTTCCCTGCGTTCCTCAGGGCAACCCCCCTCCTTGTAGTTTTGGTGGTCTTGGGTTTGTAGCAAGGTCAATTAAATCGAAGAACACAGCGCTGTAAGGTACAGTATGTGCAGTGTACGCCACTTGTACAGTTGTACCACACCATAATAAAGACTGTTGTACAGGACATTCATATTGGCATTCGAAGAAATGTAAATAAACCAATTTTATTTAATAAACCTCCACATATGCTTTTATAAATCATATACGCTTTTATATGACAGAGTTATCTAAAATACACAGGAAATATTATACAAGATGTTTTGTATTTTAGGATTCATTTTTTATTATTTTATAATTAAAATACATATCTTTTTTTTTTTCATTTTATTTTAAAAAATGTTAGTTTGCATTTAACCTGTTATATAATTGAACTAAATGTTAGCAACTTAATAAAAAGTTAATTTTATTGTTAAAGGGTTAGTTCACCCCAAAATAAAATTTCTGTCATTAATTACTCGCCCTCATGTCGTTCCAAACCCGTAAGACCTTCGTTCATCTTCAGGACACAAATTAAGATATTTTTGATGAAATCCAAGAGCTTTTTTTATCCCTTATAGAAAGCAATGTAATTACCATCATTCAAGGTCCAGAAAAGTAGTAAAAATATGGTTAAAATAGTCAACGTGACTACAGTGGATCAACCTTAATGTTATGAAATGACGAGTATACTTTTTGTGCGCAAAAACAAAAATAACGACTTTAAAAAAGTATTTTCGTCGCTTCATAACATTAAGGTTAAACCACTGTAGTTACGTTGACTATTTTAACGATGTCTTTACTACTTTTCTGGACCTTGAATGTGGTAATTATGTTACTTTCTTTGGGGGAGAAAAAAAAAGCAAAAAACTTGTATTTCAAAAATATCTTAATTTGTGTTACGAAGATGAACGAAGGTCTTACGGATGTGGAACAATATGAGGGTGAGTAGTTAATGACAGAAATTTCATTTTTGGGTGAACTAACCCTTTAATTATTGATTTTTTTTTATTTTTTTTTTGTATGAATGTAGTTTTTCTTACTAGAAATATTGTTTTAGCTGTCATTTTGTAATGCACATGTCATAAATATTCCTCACACTTGCTGCACTACTAAAAAGTCACATTTTAACTCATTTTATTTTTACTAATTGCCTTTTAAAAGTTAATAAATGAACATTTTATTGCAAGTATCTGCCTCTCGGATCACTGACATATGTTTGTTGCATTTGTCCTACTGTCTCGTAGTTAAGGGTGCACAAGAGGTCTGTCAAGAGAACATGTACGACCCACCAGAGCTCTAATCCTCACCGCAAGCCAGCAGAACCAAATCAGACAACCCTAGACACCCGCTGGACACACACACACACACACACAGAAAACACAAGTGACCATGGCATGACTGCATAGGGATTATCGCTTGTCCCCCTCTCTCTCTCTCCCTACGGCCATATGCTTGGCACAGAAACACACCTCCCCCATTACACACTTTTATGTGTGTGCACACAAACACACTATTTGAATCTACAGTCTTGAATTCGACTATGGCCAAAAAGGCATCTTTTTATAGCCTGCTGGTAATCCTTTGACCCAGTTTGCCATGCAAGAGCACACTAATACATTACCAACTTTTGCTTCTCTCTTGTTTCTTTCTTACATTTGTCACAGCAGAGCACCCCACATTTGTCCACAAGGATTATTTTGCATGAAACAATTCTGGTTTCTTCATTTTTGCAAATATACAGGATTTTTTTCTCATTTTTTATTGTCCACCAGGTGAAAAAATAGTCATAGTTGTGGGATATAAAGTTGCAATTATGAGAAATTAAAGGGGCCATATATAGAATTCAGAAACCTTGTTGTTAGTGATACCGGTGGCCTTTACAGCAGCCAGCAACTATTGCTCGTGCTTGAACTTGTGCACACATAACGTATAAGAGACCAAATGTGAATCAAGGCCCCAATATACTCAAGGCAAAGTTCTTTTTCGTTTTTTTGCTTAGAAGTAAAAAGTTGGAAATAACTTTGCAGCAATATACTTTTAATGAACATCCAGATGCCAACACGCCATCCACGCTGCCAAGAGCGACGTCTAGATGAATATGTACTGTAAATATGTGCTGCGGGCTTTCTTCTCAATAACAAAATAAACACACACACACACAGAGAAAAACAGAGGTGAGAAAGCAGCAGTTAAGAAAGCATCTAATAATAGTGATGTGGATATGTTTGCACCAGCTCTGTAAATCACCAGCATCATGTTGACAGATGAGCTAATTAAAATTACACTGTTGTGATAGTTTGATTATAAAGTATATTTGAGACTACAGACTATATAGCTCTGTCCTTCAGATAAAAATCAGTCTATAGGCTTTCATAGACAAGCTAGGAAGCCGGGGAAGGTCTAGTAAGTTTTGTTACAAACAGTTCACCTGTTGGCAATCCAGGGTGATTAATTTATGAAAATTTTTACAATAGCCTCTTTAAGTTACAAATACGGTATACATAAAGTAGTCACGACTGTGAGAAATAAAGTTGCAATTATGATATAAAGTTCTAAATACAAAAATTTAAGTCGCAATTATGAGATCTAAAGTCACAAATATGAGAAATAGTTGCAGTTGTGAGATATAAAGTTGCAAGTACGATAAAAAGTAACAAACATGAGAACAGCTGCAAATACAACTGTCACAATTGTTAAATCAAATGTCACAAATATGAGAAATAAAGTTGCAAAGAATAAATAGTAACAAACTTGAGAAATAGTTTCTAAAATGAAAAATGAAGTTTCAATTGTGAGAAATAGTGCAATTATGATATAAAGTTGAAAAAGCAAGAAATGAAGTCGCAATTGTGGCATATAAAGTTGCAATTGTGACATTTAAAGTCACAATTCATAGTTTTCACATGACATATCACTCATAGGCAGGAAGTCGTGGGGGGTCAGGACCAACCCTATCTGAGGGTTGTCCCCCACTAAAAATATCATTAAAAACCATGCTGTGTATTGTAAATAATATAATGATATATACTTAAAATAACTGTGCAAGTAGTAAAAAATGCAATCGCAAATGGGGCAAAAAAAAAGCATTTTAAAGGGTTAGTTCACACAAAAATGAAAATTATGTCATTAATTACTCACCCTCATGTCGTTCCACACCCGTAAGACCTTCGTTCATCTTCAGAACAAAAAGGAAGATATTTTTGACAAAATCCGATGGCTCAGTGAGGCCTGCATTACCAGCAAGATCATTTCCTTTTTCAGTGCCCAGGAAGCTACTAAAGACATATTTAAAACAGTTCATGTGACTACAGTGGTGCAACCTTAATGTTATGAAGTGACGAGAATACTTTTTGTGCACCAAAAAAACTAAATAACGACTTTATTCAACAATATCTAGTGATGGCTGATTTCAAAACACTGTTTCATGAAGCTTCAAAGCTTTATAAATCTTTTGATTCGAATCAGTGGTTCGGAACAAAAGATTCAAAAAGCTTCGAAGCTTCATGAAGCAGAGTTTTGAAATCAGCCATCACTAGATATTGTTGAATAAAGTTGTTATTTTAGGGGATTTTTTTTGGCATGCACAAAGTATTCTCGTCGCTTCATAACATTAAGGTTGAACCACTGTAGTCACATGAACTGTTTTAAATATGTCTTTAGTAGCTTTCTGGACATCTGAAAGTGTTAATTGTCTTGCTGGCAATGGAGACCTCACTGAGCCATTGGATTTTATCAAAAATATCTTAATTTGTGTTCCAAAGATGAATGAAGGTCTTACGGGTGTGGAACGACATGAGGGTGAGTAATAAATGACAGAATTCTCATTTTTGGGAGAACTCTTTAAGTTTAACATTTTGAGTCCCCCCCTCCCTTGCCTCACAGTGCTTTGGTCCACCGCACACCTCACCTACACACATAAATCCATGGGAGAGAACAAAGCTGTTCATTAGTTGTGATCTGGAACTCCAGAAAGTAGGCTGTCAAAGCTATTTAATTCACTTTAAACATCGGATTCTTTTCTCTTTAATACAGATGATCCTGAGTCACTAATAAATTAGTAAAGACAAAAAATGATGATAACCCATGTATTTTTCCAGGAGTCCGCTATGTTAGCGATTATAACGTTACCTAGCTTGTTTGGTAGCTTGTTTAATACCAAGCTTGTTGGATATTAATTCACCCACTACAACTAACACCGCAATAAGCCAATGTGTGAACTGATATTAGACTAATATTGTAGATCTACCATTGTGTTTTGCTCAATATGATGTTAAGTGTCAGATCAGTGGGCTTGCTGCAGATGAATATCAAAGTAAGAGATGTCCTCTGTCACAGATGGCTGTATTATTTGTGTCCCCTTTAAAAATTGCTCTTGAGAAATTTTATGTTTATTGTCCCCCCCAATTTACACCCATGGTGATTCTCTTACAGTAACGCCTGCCTGGAGGGCAAAACAAGGCTTTCCTACACTGACCGCCAGTGATTTTTACCAGATTTGTCATGTAGTAAGACAGTGATATTAAAATACCAAATTCAGTATACACCTTATTGATGATACATACTATACACAGGCAAGCAGAAGAACTCAGAATATACCATCACAGGCCGTTCCTCATTAAGCGTTTTTTCCATACAAAACCATTACAAAGAAATGCTTAACAATTTAGAGCATTGCATTCTGGGCACAACAACTGTTCACCTGTATCAAAGACTATAGAATAACACAAGACGCGTCACTCGTATTGTTTTGAATGGAAAGTGTAACGCGCAATATGGCGGAATAAGTACCGCCTTCTAAATAAGAGCCAATCGCCGACTAGTAAAGTCATCGCGTCACTTCAGCGGCCGTTAGAATCACCGGTTTCTATAGAAACAGTCAGACGCGCGCCTCCGAAGAGACGCGCATTTAGTTCTGCGCATGCGCAATAGCTTGATCCAGCCTGAAAAAAAGTTTTTTTTTGTCATGATTCGAGCGTTTAGAAACTAAATTTATGAGCTGGTTGTTGTTAGATTTCATTGGTGATTTCAAATATGAAATGTAATCGTAAGGTTGGCAAACAGTTTTGGAGAATTTGATGTTTCCCCATTCAAAGAGACTGCATGATGCCCAGGATGCCTGAGAGGCGTTTCAAAGATGGCTGCCGAGTGAAATGACTTGTCTTAAAGGGACTTTGACTGTATATTATGCATCATCAATAAGGAGTACTGAATTTGATCACTTAGTAAGTATTTTAGTTCATGAAGGCACATGAAGTAAGCATTTTAGAATGTCCTTCTGTTTTTAGTGATTGAAATACTGCAGCAGGTGCTGCATATGTTTGCTTTTTTTTTTCTTCTTTTGAGATAGAAAACTGACAAACCTGTAATGCAGTTCTTGCTATGTTTTGCCTTCCAGGTCTCTGTGCCAGTCATGTGACTGAAAACTATGGATTGTTAAATATTTAATATTATATTATATTTCTGCAGTTATGTGAAAAGTCGCAACTGTGTTCTACAAAAAACGTTCGCAAAGACCCGCCTCCTTTAGTTACTGTTGCTACGTCCGACAAGCCATGCCGCTCTCACGCCACACATTATGTTCTCACGCAGTGAAAAACATCGCAGAGCAAAGAGGACACTGACAAGGTGTCGACAGACAAGACAGAGCAGGTTACTTTTGATATGAAACAAAGTCTCAAATTTCAAATTTTTAAAGAGATTTAAACAATTAGTCCACTTTCAAATAAAATTTTCCTGATAATTTACTCATGCCCATGTCATCCAAGGTGTTGTCTTTCTTTCGTCATTTTCGCCATTTTGTGGCTCTTTAATGTGTCGTGACAGATTGACACATCATTTTCAAGTCCACCAACATTAATCTACTAACTCCCCTGACTGCTTTGTCGGACAAAATGGCGGATTCGGCATTATGATTGGTTAAATCGCCTGTCAATCAAACTCCCGGCGAAGATGTAAAATCAAAATTACCTTTTAACTTTTTTATGAGTTGGAAAAAGCCTTCTATAAAAGTAGAAATGCTTCAAAAAGTAATCACACACATCTCCTCAACAGCCTGCATAATTTGAGGTATTATTACGTATCCCAATGATGACTTAGCAAGTAGCACTATCTGTTCACTTACCAGGGAAATTTAAAACCAAGCATCACTGTCTCCAAATATCTGTCAGGCCATTTCTGAGTTCTGTCAGCCCCAAATGTTTCCAGGAATAGTTAGCACATGGGACAGATTTCCGAGGTAATACATTGCGGCCCTAAATTATCAGCTAAATTGACATTAATGTCCAACACCTGAGTCATCATCTCTCGTCTGCAACCGTCAACACACTAAATTAAAATTAAAGCCCCTGTGTGGCGCTCCATCCAGTTGAGTGGGCTTACTAGAGGTCCTGTGCCCAGTCGGAGGTTCGGAGACGGGTGTGTGTGGAGATGAGAAATGGCAGAGTGTTTTGCACAGACCCCATGGGATCCAGCCTTCTGTTGGCCTTCACTGACCCAGATCTGCCCTGAGAAAGATTAAACTCGAGGGTCCTTCTGTTCCCTAAAGCCTACGCTCCACAGGCAGAGTATACAAGTCCAAGCCAGTTCAACTGGAGCTGCAGAGAGAAAAGAAAAAAGTGTTTATGTGCAATTGGTCAAGAATTGCAGAGATTACACTGAACAGTTGACTGCGTACTCAAGAACCTCTCACGGGCTGATGGTTCGCTTTATCTCAGAGGCGCAAACATTGCTCACTTGCCATATAAATGAGTCCTCGTACCTAGCTAACAGCCTGGCAGCTGTGTGACTCTAAACACTAATATCATTCTTTTCTTGTCTCTATAGAGCATTCAACCGATTTAACCTGGTGTTCGTCGTAAAACATCTTGACATTGATTTCAAAGCCAAATGCCAAAGCCGCTGTTTTACTAGCTTGTTTGAACATTGTCCTCTTGGTTTTAATGTGGCAATTGCATGTGCTTTGCATACATTAAATGAACAATGAGGTTGAAGGCATCCATCTCTTGGTTCTGTAATTAACATGGAAATGGGAGAATGGTATTTTGACTGTGCTTCGCTCCCCTCTGGCCCTCCTGGGCGTGTCTCCACTGACACAAAGCTAATGAATGAGTTAGTGATTTATGGGTAGTGGGCTTCCACTTAAGGAAGAGTGCGTGTCTTGACTACTTGGTTTGAATTCTAAGGAGACCTTCAGAGGTGAAAGCTCAGATGATCTCTGTACCCTCTACATCTCTCAATATATTGTTCCTTCCATGTGATCCACCTCTAAAATTGATCCATTCGTATATTAAAAATGATCTTCATGAGAAGAAACTTTGACTGGATTTTGCGTAAAGCGTAAATCCTATTGTTTATGACGTTTAAAAACTTTTATAGCCCAGATGAGTACCTTCGTGGTGATGTTGACCAGAATTTTACCAAGTGGAACATGTTCTTAGATCAATAGTTTATCTAGATGGGAGATGTTCAGTTCCAACTTGCTCCAACACCTGCCTGGAATCTTCCAGTGATCCTACAGACCTTGATTAGCTGGTTCAGGTTTGTTAAGGTTGGAGCTAATTGCTGCAGAAAGATGGACACCCCGGGTTTTTATTTATTTATTTATTTATTACATAAACATTCCATTTAGAAACTTCTGTGGGTAAAAAAAAAAAAGACATTAGGTTGCAACAGTTCTTGCATGTGCATTTTTCTGCAGATATTGTGATAGCATTCTAAAGTAATGCTGTGACAGAGTTTTGCACTTCTCATGGGCCGTTCACACAGAACGTGTTTTTCCTTTCCATTGTGCTACTTTTACAGTGTTTTTCTACGTAAACGCCCTAGATAGAGGTGTATGACTGTTGCGCTCACGTCTTGCACATGACACAGCGTTCTAAAAACGCAGCACTCAAGTTAAAATCAGTTAAACTTTTAAAAAATGCATCTCGAGACCTTACGTTTTTTTCCCCATTCCACTGTCCGTGTCATGCATTTTTCAAAGCAAAACCTCTATGGGCTACAGCTCGATAGTCAGAGTAGTCTTATTACAGAATTAATGACTCTTATGGGTTATACTTATGTTATGAATAAAATAAAAAAAAAACAGTGCAGTTGGATTCCCAGTTTAGTGGGAATAGGCTATATAGCGTATCAAGTATAGTCCAAATAATGAACGAATGACTCAAATGAGAGTGAATCCTTTAACTAATCATTAAAAGTTACTGACTGGTTGTTCAGATCACAACATGTAGTTAAAGCAGCAATCTGTAAGTTTTGCCTCTTTGTTGCCATCTCTGTTTGAAACCTGCAATTATTTGCTTATTATTAAACCAGCAATTATTTGCTGAATTATCATCTTTACGTGAGTTGTGCATCGGCACGGCTCCTCAGCGCGGATGAATCTAATGCTTTGAGGAGAATGTGTGGCTGTCATTCACCGCACCAGTGGATACTGTACTCTGGAATCATAGACTGTAGTCTTGGAAGTATGACCAAAATAAGAATTTTCACCGAAAAATGTCATCTGAACAAGTACAGAAAGTAGGCCTATGTCTGCCACTTTTGTTCTGACCAACTGAGGAAAAAAAGCATAAATCGCACCACAGAGATTAAATCTAACGATTGTTTAGCTCACTGTGCAAATTATTGTTATACTTTGTTCTCGAATGTTCACAACATCAGCATTGCGTGACTATGTGTATTTAGTGTGTATTAGCGTTACCTGTACAGTCTGATCTCTAACATTAATTTGTCATACCATATAATCCGAAATCAAAATGGTAAATTAATTATTCCAGCTGCTGTGAGAGAAGGCAATACATGATCCGTCATCTGCAGCATCCTTACATGCCATATAGCCTGCTAGCTGGGACTCGTTCTTTACGTAAACAGATGTGATGTATAAACAAACGGCGGCATGCTCAAATTTCCTGCAGAAACCTACCAGTACCACCCGAATTAGAAAACATTATTGCAAGCTTACCGTTGTGAATCGGGCTAAGGTAAGGAGAAAGTTTTGAACACAGGCTGGTTATGTAGGCCTACTTGCTCAAAAATTGATTCTGGATAATTTTTAATCAAAAAAAGTTACGGACTGCAGCTTTAAATACACATTATGTAATTTGTCAGCACATGTAATTGCATGAAATACATTACTACATGTTTGTTGTTTAATATAGGATAATTATATTCCAAATGTTTATTCCTTAAAGTAAAATAATCATTAATGCGACCGTTAATGAATCAGAACCTGATTCCCTAGGGAAGAACAAAACGCATAAAATGTTTTGGTAAAGACTGTTCAAATGGCTCATTATTTATTGTTATATTCTCCTTTTCACTCATTGTCTACAAGTGCATACTGCTTTTTTTTTTTTTCATATAACTACTTGTCTGCTGTTTTTCCTTATTTTCCTACCTCAGGCTAGTCTCAGGTGGGAGTTACTCACATTCGTTGTTTTTCTTATTCTTTACCCTCTACTTGTTTTATCCAACTCACTGTCTCTTTCTCCACACTTGTGTTTTCTTCATTCCTCTTCCCCACTCAGCCCTCACCTCCTTTCTCCTTCTCAGCATCCAGTGTTGCCCTGGAAAAGGTAATTTCATGCCCCTCAGTGGCAGTTCAGCCAGGTGGAAGTAGCGACGTGCCTGCCGTAACCTTAGAAACCAAAGATGAATGGTCACAGCCTTTAACGGTCGACGCTGACCTGCTTTGTCTTTGTTGCTGCAAACTTTACGCTTAATTTCTGAATAAAACTTAAAATTCTTTTAAAACATAACTTTCAAAAACATCCATTTCAAGACAAACATATATAGCTCAGAATGTATTTTATTTTATTTATACAAAACAACAAGGACTACCAAAAAGTTAGTCAAAGGAACATAATTTTGGTTTTTTGAATGAAATACATTTCCTCACGATCTCCAAAACACTCCTTAAAAAAGACAAATACAATCGTTCACAACAGTCGTCAAATGACACTCTCTTGGCTTTGAAAAGAAAGGGGGAATGGGACCACATTCCTTTTGTGACCGCAACGATGGGGATTCACAGACGGAGACGAAACGGACAGACAGAAGCGTCCTCGGCCTGGTTAGGTCATTAGACTTGCTGTCTAGCTGGCTGGTCAAACAACACATATTGTGCTTTCTATTTTTTTGTTGTTCTCCAACACAACGAGAGTGCAATATTATTATGCTTTGAAATGCTGCTGTATACATTTCTACAAGAGGTTGGCACATTCAGACATTAACTTATCTATAATATCGGAGCTTTTAACATGATTTCATTTCTTCTTTCATGTATAAATACAATATACTCTTCTTTCCAGGCATCTGGACCCCATGTAAAAAGCTTCAACGGATGATTATTTACAGTGACAGCGTGATGAAAAATGCCCCCGTGAAGGTCATAAATAACAATAATAACAATAATTAATAACATAATCAAAAGTCCCAGATTCACGTTCTGTACACTCGATCACTTTTCTTCGGTTCTTCTCTTCGGTTTCCGAATGAAAACGGAGGGATGCCTAAGTCAAACTTCCTGCGTCTCACAGCCTTCCCTTATCTCATCTCCTGAAAGAGTAGAAAAAAAAAAAAACAGGATTTTAAATCAACAGAATAATGTTCATTTTAAAGTCTTGAGACCAGTTTGAACCATCTTCTAACATAGTTTTAGATGAACAATGCTGGTTTGCCACTGGCACAAGCTGGTTAATTTTTGCAACTTGACCACTGTAAGACACTAAAACCTTCATGAAAGTGGCCAAAATATACCTTACACTGGTAACCAATAGTTTGGTCATTTAAACTGGTCAACCAGCTTAGCTGGTCTGCTCAATAGATAATTGTGGCCTCTCTCAGGACAAAAGAAAGGCTTTTTGGTTTGGTATGTCTATAGATGACTTAATGCAGCAGGGATTGTCCATCATGGGACGTGACAAGATCTGAGGACACAGAATAAAGGCAGACCCCTTCTCCCCTCTCTCCGTCAAGCACCTATTCACGCTCTCTGTCCGACTGGAAAGATAACGCTAACCACCGTGACAGGACGGAGTAACCCGAAACTCCCTCCCCGGGGAACGTATAGCCCTCTTTTATGAGGCCTGTCTTTTATGTTCCAGAGGGGGTAACCTGAGAAGAGGCCACACATTTGAGTAGACTCTTCTGTCCATATGGTGTGACCTCAGAAATGTGTAACCCAGTGCCCATCACAGAACTATTCGTGTCAATAGGGAAACACTGTAAAAAGAAAAAAGTGTTATGGCCACTTTGGCCCATGCAACTAGTTCTTCTTAATTTCTCTGTTTGACTAAACTAGTTATAAATGGTGAGAAACCATCTTCTGATCATGAAAAGTATCATGGTATTACTATGCGTTTTGGACATTACTCAGTTATACAACATGCATAACCAAGGTATTTACCACCACTGTACATTTTTGCATAAGGAGATGGATTTATGTATTGCAAAGATGTAAAATAAACCAAACGAAGCCAAGTTAGCGATTTTACCATGGTAAAAGGATTATGTACATATTTAATTACAAATACAATGCAAAATTGACAAAAAGGGTTAATAAATTACTACTACCAAAGTCCCTTTAAGGGACTTTAAAGTCATTTCACTCGGCGGCCATCTTTGAAACGCCTCTCGGGCATCCTGGGCATCATGCAATCTCTTTGAATGGGGAAACATCAAATTCTCCAAAACTGTTCGCCAACCTTATGATTAAATTTCATATTTGAAATCACCAATGAAATCTAACAACAACCGGCTCATAAATTAGTTTCTAAACGCTCGAATCATGACAAAAAAACTGTATTTTTCAGGCTGGATCAAGCTAATGCGCATGCGCGGACCTAAATGCGCGTCTCTTCGGAGGCGAGCGTCTGACTGTTTCTATAGAAACCGGTGATTCTAACGGCAGCTGAAGTGACGCGATGACTTTACCAGTCGGCGATTGGCTCTTATTTAGAAGGCGGGACTTATTCCGCCATATTGTGCGTTACACTTTCTCCCATTCAAAACAATACGAGTGACACGTCTTGTGTTATTCTATAGTCTTTGCTACTACTAATAATGATTAATTATTAATTATAATGAAATGATTCATTTAAAAGAAGGTATAAAAGGCAAAACCCCCAAACTATGGGTATCAGCAGATATCACTCTGAGTAATCGGTATCGGTGGAGAAATTTAGTATGGGTACTAATAATATTTATTATAATTATATGCAAACATCAAAATTTCAACCAAATAATGCAGAATTAGTAACAATAACTATAATTATTATTAATTACAAGCGATACTTCCACCAAATAATGCAGAATTATTATTATTTATAACAAGCAATATATCTACCAAATAATGCAGACTCTTCACAGGTTATTTTCACAGGTATATTTGCTTTTTTACAGCTTTGAATGGGTTTCATCCAGTTAGATTTTACAACTGGAACTCTTTTTGTATTTGAGAACTATAAAAATCGTTTTTTAGAGTGATCATGCAAGTGTTTGAAATGAGGAAAAAACACTTTACAGATAGATCAGTTGGTTGTAGCATCTCTTCTGTCATCTGTTCTCTGAGCAGTGGGGAATGTACTTCAGAGGAAGTGTCTGATTGCTGGCTAAAAGTACTCTGTCTCCTCTGCTCTACAGAACACTCACATTATGTGCCCAACAGCCAGATGGATTCTCATCCACACTTAGTCAACTCTGTCTCACCAATGAATGAGTGTTAAGAAAAGATAAACTAATGCACATGTTTGTGAGCCTGTGTTTGACTAAGCTCAGCTAATGTTTAAGATTCGGGATTAGGGTTAGGATTTGGGAGGACGAGGATTAAATCTTGAGAGCATAGACTTTAAAAAAAAAAAAAAAAAAAAAACAATCAGTATTTTTGTCTTGAAATACTGTAAAAATATCTAAACATCCTTAGATGGATTTACTTTAGCAAAACTGTGTAACATTATTTTAAGCATAAAAAATAAATATTTATGCTGAACATTTTGCCTGTGTTAGAAGTCTTAATATATAGTCTTATGCATTTTTTTTATAAACCATAAGTATTTTTTATTAATGAAGTACAGTAAATATTTAATAGTAAATATAAATCTTGTTTTAAGGATTATTCAATATTTTTACTATATAAAAAGACAAAAATACCGATCAAGAAAATGATTTTCTGCAGTGTGAGATGTGTTACTTGGTCTTACATCATTTCTCTTCCTGCCTGTTCCATGCCCTCGTGATCCTGTTGACCCCCGTGATGATGAACTTCCTGTTGTGGAGCAATTGCTGGACATCTGACCCCGAGACAGGAAGTTGGGCTTGTTGTAAGGAATTAAATCATCCTCTGCTGAGAGCCACATGAACAAAACCATAATGTTAGGGGTCAATAAAAGTGTAATGTAAAGAGTATTTGACAGTACACTTCTAGTGTGTGTATGTGAAAAAGGAATAACAGCATTTAAGACTGTCTAACCATCTATCCGTCTATGAGAAGAGTTTTTCCGATTGGGTGTGCTCTGTTCTCTCCTCTCCATGGAGGAATGGGAGCTGCCCATTCTCTCGAGGGACGTCTGCCCACATTCGAATGCCCCTACTTGAGCACAGTCGATCTCATCCTCAGGAGGCGGCTCTGGTGGAGGGGGCAGGTCTGCAGAGATGTGAGCAGCATGTTAACGATGCAGGAGCAGGATAAATGATTAACTAACTTCATTCTGGGAAAGGCCTGGTCAGTAACTCACCGCCTTGCAGTATATCTCTTCGGTATTGACCGCTCTTGGAGGTTTTCTTCTTCACCTTGGACTTCTGCCCAGGAGGCGTGTGGTCTGCAGAGGGCCTCGCTCGACCTGCAAGGGGGGATGTGACATGAGACAATGATGCAACTATAACAATTGTAGGAGATCTGTGAAGTGTGTCTATTTTTATATTGCTGGGAGCATGGAATGTAGTATTTTACTTCAGTTAACAACGCCAAAACTTGTTTATATGGAGAACTCAAACACACCTGGTGTGGTGTTGCTGATGTTCTCTACGCTTTGGGCAGCTCCTTGGCTCAGGTCCCGTTTATGCGCTGAGCGGTGTGGCACAGTGTTGTCAGGACACTCCTGATTGGCGGACAGGTTTGGGTTGGACTGGGTTAGAGGGGGGCTTGGCGCTCGCGGCACAGGCACTGGTCCACACGGCAACCGGCTGTCAGTTAAAACAAAGTTTGACAGGATGAAATATAATCAGTAAATTAGAAAATGACATTATATCTAACTAAAATGCGCCCCACTCAATGGATCTCTGTTTTAACTCAAAGCTGCATTTTCTGGGCCAACAAGGCACATGGACACTATTATATGCACTCATATTAAATGAAAAACGTAGTAGGCCAAGATCAGCACTTTGTAAAAGTAAATGATCTTTCTAAACTTGGCACAACTGCAGTCTAGCAGGAAGCTTAATGAGAGTCTCAATATTTGCTCTGTGCCGTGATAATCTACAAATACGGACCTGCAGAGGAATAAATTATTCATAAAACATATTCTCTCCTGCAGGAACAAACAATAACACTGTAAAAATTCACCTAAGAGAGTGAAAACAAATAAACTATTCTATTAATGCAGAGAACTAAAATGCAGGAGAGCAGTTTCCTGAAGGACTCCATAAACTTTTTATGCTATTTATGTGGAAAATAAAAGTGGAAAAAACTGAAATGCTGACCTGTCAAAAAGACATGCACAAAAAAATAGTGAAATATTATTTGAAGGTTTATGTGGGTGTCTCACCGTGCCATCTGTGTCGGTTCGAGCTGGTGTAAGCGTGGTATATCGTGGCAGTGGCCATCGTCTCTGGGAGATGGGGTTAAGGTGGCGGTGGACTGGTGGCTGTAGGACGTGGTTGGGGAAGGAGCCTCTCCTCTAGGGGGAGGAGCAGGACCGTCCTCCATCGTGCCATCCATGAGGTAGGTCCTCTCCGGAAGAGGAGGACACCACTCTTCCTCATCGGACCTGTGTGAGGAGAAAAGTGTCAATATTATTTCGAGGTCCAAAAATAAAGTACAGCCCTAAAATATGACTAAAAAGTAGACTTCACAAATTTATATATATACAGTACAGTCCAAAAGTTTGGAACCACTAAGGTTTTTAATGTTTTTAAAAGAAGTTTCGTCTGCTCACCAAGGCTACATTTATTTAATTAAAAATACAGTAAAAAACAGTAATATTGTGAAATATTATTACAATTTAAAATAACTGTGTACTATTTAAATATATTTGACAAAGTAATTTATTCCTGTGATGCAAAGCTGAATTTTCAGCATCGTTACTCTAGTCTTCAGTGTCACATGATCCTTCAGAAATCATTCTAATATGCTGATTTGCTGCTCAATAAACATTTATGATTATTTTCAATGTTGAAAACAGTTGTGTACTTTTTTTTTCAGGACTCCTTGATGAATAGAAAGTTCAAAAGAACAGCTTCTGTAGCATTATACACTACCGTTCAAAAGTTTGGGGTCAGTAAGAATTTTATTTTTATTTTTTTGAAAAGAAATTAAAGAAATGAATACTTTTATTCAGCAAGGATGCATTAAATCAATCAAAAGTGGCAGTAAAGACATTTATAATGTTACAAAAGATTAGATTTCAGATAAACACTGTTCTTTTGAACTTTCTATTCATCAAATAATCCTGAAAAAAAAATATTGTGCACAAATATTTTGTACAATTGTACACATTAAATGTTTCTTGAGCAGCAGATCAGCATATTAGAATGATTTCTGAAGGATCATGTGACACTGAAGACTGGAGTAATGATGCTGAAAATTCAGCTTTGCCATCACAGGAATAAATTACTTTGTGAAATATATTCAAATAGAAAACAGTTATTTTAAATTGTAATAATATTTCACAATATTACTGTTTTTACTGTATTTTTAATTAAATAAATGTAGCCTTGGTGAGCAGACGAAACTTCTTTTAAAAACATTAAAAATCTTAGTGGTTCCAAACTTTTGGACTGTACTGTATATATATCACTTTATATATATATATATATATATAGCTTTCTTTTTTCTTATTTATTTTGTGCCATTTTATGAGGAAATTAGCAGATAGCAAATGATACAGAAGAAAGGTGGCAGAATTTGGAAAGGCCTGTCACTACTCCAGTGTTTTCAACCCTCGAAAACAGAGACTTTTGGAAATGCTGTAGACCCCGTTTTAGTTTGAAAAGTGCGGGGTTGCGTTTCAGTGTAAACGGACCAAAACGGAGACTTTCGAAAATGATGGTGTGGCTGCCCACCGGAAAACAACAATTACAGACCAGGGTAGCGTTTCCCAAAAGAATTGTAAGCCTAAGTTGATTGTAGCTCCAACTTAGGCTCGATCAACTTAGGCTTACGATGCTTTTGGGAAACGCAGCCCTGGGCTGCGTTTCCCAAAAGCATCGTAAGCCTAAGTTGAACATAGAGACCGTTGGTGGTTTGTTGGCAAGAGGCAATTTGTTTACACGAGCATACCCATGCCAGTATAGACGAGGATCGTTTTCATTATAAAATGCAGTTTAAAATGAAAACGCACTAGTGTAAACAGGGCTTCAAACTTGAGTTGATGTCAGAGCAAATGCTCTACCCCACACATTATCCAACTTTTACATCAACTTTTCTTATCCCTCACTTGCCCTTCTCACTTAAGTTTGGGAGAATAAGTGACTTTTTTTCTGCTTTATAACTAAATTCCCTCATTTTTAGCAGAAGTTAAGTAACTCCAGTACCTCTGTGCAAAAATCAATCACGGCACACTCATTATGATTGCCTGCTGCAGTAATCACCGGGTCAATGCAACCGGTGGCATATCGATTCCTGCTGCCGTTCTGTCAAATGAGACAGCCTGGCCTCCAGATAACAATATGCGTGATCTTTCAGCTCTTGTGGGACCAATCCATGCAAGAGCAATGGAAAATAAGTTTAATGCAGTGGCATTTTGAGTGACACTGACTCAATGTTTTGCCTTGGGCACTTTGAGGGCAAACCGCTGAGCTGAATGACACCTACACACGGAGCGTTCTTGGTTTAGTACGTACGTGGCTGCTTGAAATTTTTGTTGAGTTCTTGAGCCTTGCTGAGCTCAAGGGTGAGTTATTAAGATTATAGTCATATAATGCAGTAATAGAGCCAACGTTCTTGCCTTCGGGCTGGCACAAAGGTTAACCTTGTGATCCATGAGTTCATCACACATTTGAGGGCTAGTTATGAAAATCCAGCCTGGCTGTGAGTGTTGCATTGCGTTCTTGTGCCCTGAATAACCTCTAATGCTTGGAGGAAGAAACTTGAGAGGGGTTGTACCTGTCACCGGCTAATGCGGTTACTGCGGGAGGCTATGCCAAGGTTATCGGATTCACAGATCTGCACTGGGCTGGTTAACCGCTGCGGCTAATGTGACGCGCCCTCGTTAGTGCCCCTCACGGGCAGCCACTGGGCTAAAGTGGCGGCAGAAAGCAATAAGAGCATCTCTACCCGTCAGCGCCTGCGGCCGGGGCACTCTGCGGCTACCGCTGACCGCGAGCTTCACTAAACAAGGAACTAATGCGATACAGACCAGGAAAAAGAAACATAATTCAGTCAGGCCATCAGAAGGAAACAGGCCAGACTCAAGGATAGCATATCGCTAACTTTGTTAGCCTCCATATACAGCCTTGTCAACAGCAATCAAACTGCTCTGGCCCTGCGAATTTTGAGACTGTTCCTGGAACAATCAGCAAAACTTTGTCCAGAAGGCTAAGTGAGGCCATGCTAGCCAACATGCTGCAAATTGGTAAAAGATGTCAACTCGTAGACATGGAAATGAAGTTAAAATGAAATGCTGAAAGCGTGTGTAAGAACTTGAGGTGAGACTTGAGATTTACTTTGTCTGCCAAAGTCTTAAATGGAATACTCTCCGGGCAGCTATTTTCTACTAGTTCAGCTCCTATCTAATTGAATGAAGACTGAAAATTTTTGTCAAGACTTTAAATAACATGTCAAATCACCAATAGTATCAAAATGATTGCTTTTTAATTTAAATAACGCAAAAAAACTGTATTTTTCAGGCAGGTCCAGCTGGCATAGCAGTGAAATGAATCTGAAGCCTTCCAGTGAACTTTACCCCATGTCTTGGATTAGTTCATTATCGTCTTCCTCTTCACACTCGTCCAGCTCTCCAGAGAGGGGTGGAGGTGGCAATGCATCCATCCAGTTGAGAGATGGTGTTTTAACTGGCTTCCCCATCAACTTCTGCTTTGGTTGTTTTACTGTAGAAAAACAAGTGATTTGTGAAGACCAAAAAATAGCTTACCTTAATTCAGCAGTGTTGTCATTGTTAACTAAAATTAAAATTATTAAAAATCATTTTCGGTAATTGGAATTTTTTTTTTTACAAAAATTACATGATAAACTAGAAATGTTCCTTGCCTCGGAAACTAACTGAAATAAATAAGTTGAAGCTGAGGTACTAAAATGACTAAAACTAAAATAAATTATATAATAATATATAAACACTGATAAAGTAACACTCTTATTCAGCCAAGCAAAGCATTCATATTAGCTCTAAAGGGAACAGATAAGATACCGTTATCAGTCTTGGAGCGGTCTGGCTGGGCATATTGAGCATTGGAGGTTCCAGGCTGAGTCATCCAATGGCTGCCATCTTGTTCAGGGCTGCAGGGTGCCTGGTTGGTGAAAGGCATGATGGGAGTGCTGGCGTAGGGCGTGGTATGTTGAGAGTACTGAGCAGTAAAACTGCGCAGGTCCTCGCTGGTGGGGTCAATGGTGCTGTAGATCGGGCCTTCGTTGGAGTCTGCACTGTATTTCTCATTTTGGTTGAGGTAATTAGAGATTCCCGCCTCTGAGGAAGTGATGGTAAATTAATTAGCGTTTAATTAATAAGACTCTGTGCTATGGAAACTTAGTGTTCAATTAATTTAACAGTACAGCCGGTGGTGTTGTTCAATAACAGCGAGTCTTACCATTATAGTATCTCTCCGGGGTGTCATGTTTAGACGTACAGCAGTTCACAGAGTCTTTCCCGTTGTGCACGAGATTGGTAGTTGGCCAAGAATCAGCCAGCCACGGGTAGTTTCCCATGTTAGTACCCAGCATCCAGGCCTGCATAACCAGACAAATCAAAAATAATAGAATCTATACTGTCTCTATATTTACACTCTGAATTGATGCTTAAAAGTCTAAAAGTGACATTTACCTTCCATTAAGTCCAGAACTTTCTCCATGTGGAAAACCAACTGTAAAAATATATAATGCAATTCAACCACAGGCAGAAATATTAAGATTAAATGTCATTGTGTTAGCTAAAACTAAGTCTAAGAATATTAAAAATCATTTTCATAAATTTAAATAGAAATAGAAATATTAGATGAAAAACTTAAACTAAAACTAAAAGTTGCAGCTTACTGTAATCAATTACATTTTGGTTCTAAAATTACTAAAACTAAAACTGAAATAAAATACATTGAAGCTAATTACATTGAAGCATTGAAACAATGAAGCTAAAGTATATTGAAGCACAAAAACTAATAAAAATGGCATAAAGGCATAAAAAGCACATAAAATTATGCAAAAATTCAAAGCAAAATTCAAAATATGAATAAATACTATAACAGTATATATATAAATAATACTAAAATAACTCTGCTAAATGTTTCTTAAGGTGTGATATGTGCATGCATACCTGCAGGTGTGTATGCAAATGATGCCGTGTAATGACTGAGCTCTTTCCTCTTCTTCCGTCTGCAGTAGATCCACACGCTGAATCCCATAAGGATTACCCAGCATGCCCCGCCAATGCCTGCGATGAAGGCAGGCTGCTTCACTACGTCTGTGATCTGCTCAGCCAGACTTACATTCTCGTCAGATTCGCTGCCTCCACCTGTGACTGTGGGCTGCTCTGCGGGCAATTCTGAAAAGGAGGGAGATAGAGGAAGAGAGAGCAAAGACAGATCAAAGTGTTACTCAGACAGAATGTCTTAATAGGACTCAGCTTATTGGAAAGAATTAAGCAATTTAGTCTCAGAGCGGGGCTTTAAAAAGCAATCAAAGAGAATTTACACAATTTTTGTACTTCTACTCCACAAGCCCATCATTTCACACTTTTAATTCTTTCAGTTTAATAGTCAGGGATATTTTTGCATCGAACACTCACTGATAAGCACAGATACGGGCTGGCTGTGAGCGCCCACTCCTGCGCTGGTCACTGCCGCCACCTCCACCTGGTACAACACGCCGGGTAGAAGCCCTTTTAATAAAGTGGTCAGCACGTTCCCGTCAACCGTCTGATTGATGTGGTAGCGTGTCTGAGAGTCGTTACCCAAACACCAAACCTGAAACAAGATGAGACTTAGATATAAACTTAAAAATACTTGAGTGTCTTAACACAGGTCCTTGACCTGTAGGACTCACATCTGCAAAAGAAAACATCCAATATTAACATCTTCAAATGATATATCATGAAACCGGATCATGTTTCACCCCGAAAACAATAAATATTAAAGGGCATAGTTTAACCAAAAATGAAAATTCTGTCATCATTTACTCTCCTTCATGGTCGTTGTAACCTATGAGGTTATGTGCAATAAATTTAAATGTTAAATTAAACATATTAAATAAAAATGTTGAATCAAATAGGCTTTAGGCCTAATATTTCTTTCTAAAGCTACATTTTGTAATGTCTATTTGATGCTTTTGTCATTTAACACAAATTAATGACTTGAAATTATCTTTTGGGGGTAATTTCTCAGCCAAATTTGATGTGTGATTAATTGGATTAATTAATCGGCACATTGTGTAATTAATTAGATTAAAAATGTATTATATATATATATAAAATTGATAAAAATATGGAACCAAAAATTTGACTTGACCATGTTTTGCTAAAGTGTTATCTGACATAATTAAGATTATTTTTTTCTGACACAGTTTAACTCTGAGATCTTGTCATATTTGATTACCATTTTTTTAAACTATAATGAATAAACCGCAATAATGAATGAAATGTTCATGGTGTCTGAATATATTTCGGTTTGACTGTATATATATATATATATATATATATATATATATATATATATATATATATATATATATATATATATATATATATATATATTTATGAACAGATAGAATAAACTAATTATTTTTTGCAAGTACCTGGATTGGACATTGTAATCTAAATCTCACCTTATACTCTTGGATGACTCCATTTTGCATCTCAGTGGGAGGAGGCTGCCATGATACACTGATGCTGGAGCTGTTGCTGAGCTTGACTGTTGCCACGGTTACAGCACGAGGTGGGGCGCTCGGAACTGGAAGAGAATTAAATTAAAATTACAATTTGAAAAGTGAGTGTCCTTAATAGTAAATCACCATTATCCCTCTCCATAATTTTATTTGCCAGAATGAAGTGATTCATCTTCATATTATGTACAACAGAATAGAATTGAGTTGGCCTGGGCTGAATGAACTCGAATTGAATTGATTAGAAGGAAATTAAATTGAAGTGCATCAAATGGAAACTGAAAGAGCTGCAGATATCTCACCCTCCTCTTGTGTGCGAAACGTCAGCGGGCGGCTGTCCATACCCTGGAACTCGTTAAAGTAGGGTCGTATTTTAATCTCGTATTCCGTGCCTTTGAGCAGGTTAGCGATGACAGCGCTACGCTCTGTTGCAGCTTTCACTTCCTGCTGGGACCAGGAGCCGCCGACAGGACGATAAAGCAAACGATAACCCTGGATGTACTGAGACTGACGATCGACCTGACAGATGGAGAGAGGGCGACCGAGACGGAGAAATGAGATAAGGTGAGCCGGCAGGTGAATCATAAGGCCGGTGAGGAGCTGATTTGGAGGGCAGATATCAGTGGCACTTACGTTCCAGCTGATCTTCACGCTGGATGCCGTCAGCAGCACTGGTTCGTGAAGCTGCACAGCCATCTCTCCCAGCTCCCTCTGCACCTGTCGGTGGTCCACACCTTGACCTGTAGGACTCACATCTGCAAAAGACACCAAGAAATGATATGATATGAATATATAAATATAGGATGTATCAAGAAGCCTGTCAAAAATACAAAGGGTCATAATTTCACCACAAAACAAGAAAAGTATAATGCTTTTTATTTTGCATTAAAATAACAAAGTTTACTTTTTGTAACAATTTACGTGTTGTGATTTATGTATTAATACGAAAAAAAATATATAATTTTCATTTAAGCAATATGGAATTTTTATTAACTATTTATTTTATTTTTTTTATTAATATTAAATATGAATCAATATTGAATATGTATTCATATTTAATATTGAATAATTGTAAAATATATATCATGTTTGTACTTGCTTTATTTATTGTTTATTGTATTAAAATAAATAAAATAAAAAATAAAATAGAAAAATATAAAATATTATAAAATAAATAAAATAAAATAATTTATATATTATAAAAATAAAATATTTTTCTTTTGATTTTTCAGATATTTTTGATGTTTTCATGATTAGGTGCAATCCACATTAAATGAAACCGATTTTATATAATATGTGAAAACAGGCACAAATTATTTTTAATCTGATCACAAATACTATAATTTGTTTCACTATTTAAATATAATTTGTATTTACACATTAAAGGTCTCAATGAAAAAAGGTCATAAAATTGATTGGTCTCCAGTGTACAGACCTTGTGTGCGTACAGGCTCTGAAATGGGGCTGGGGTCACTCAGGCCATAAGCGTTGACCGCCCGAACAATGAATAGGTAAACAGTGTTCGGAGACAGTCCAGTGACCGTGTGCTTCTCCAGTTTCACCAAATCTGCAACCGTCTGCCATGTGCTACCCACTGATTGGCTGAAAAATTAGAGAGAAAGACAGATTACCTTACTAAACTAAATTATTAATCATATTTTTATCAACAATTATTTACATATGTGTTTATTTCTGCTCTACAATAATCAAAACCAGCAGATTCATACAGCTGAATCTAAATAAAACATCAATACGCCAATGTTTTGTCCTACATTTGTCCCGAAGCAGTTGCACGGCATTAGAGAGAGGCGGATTTAACAGCAAAGTCAATGTCATAGATGCTTATCGGCACTCCTTTGATTGTCATTACATGTGTCTGTTTAATGACCCGGCTCTTCTGTGATGCTATTCTTGCAGCCTTTGGCTTGACAGTGCGTGGTGTGATCTCTGCGGTGATAGATTT
Source organism: Megalobrama amblycephala (assembly GCF_018812025.1). Taxonomy (NCBI): domain Eukaryota; kingdom Metazoa; phylum Chordata; class Actinopteri; order Cypriniformes; family Xenocyprididae; genus Megalobrama; species Megalobrama amblycephala. Next base: position 51,455,748 of record NC_063045.1, read on the forward strand.
ATTTATGGCACAGACTAGGCTTGTCATAATGCAGTCAATGCACTGCATGCAATAAATAAATAAAATCTTGGACCCTGAACAGTGATTTGATTAAATATGAAGCGAAAACATTGTTGATTCTGCACAGGGGTAAGTTTTAGCTCCAATTTAAGGACCCGCAGACAGTTATTAGCATCCAGATCACGCCTAAACGTACAGGAATATGAATTTGGCTTAATGATAACCCAGAGAGCTACTTAGATGTGGCGTACAGGTGGGCAAGATTCACAACAACATACTTCCCCTCTAATAAACAATGAATGTTAAGCACGGACATCTGTCTGTGCCAGAAGGCTTTGGGATATGTCTCTTCACTTGTCTGTGGTTAACCATCATCCTTGTTTAGAGCTGTGGTCACGTGCGCCGCGTTCAAGGTTTATTTTTCCCCGATGGCAACTCCTGCCGCAGACACAAAGCCAATAAAAGCCCGACCTGCACAATTAGGCCAAGCCATAAATGCTGGGAACCTCGTAAATATTCCTTCAGCGGGCCACCGATAGGAGCGATAAATCCAAGGTCACTTTGCTATCAGCTGGGATGAAAGAAACAGGGAAAGGCTGAGGTATGGACAAATCCCTTTTCTCCAGCAGGACCGTGATTGGGCACACAAACACCCACACATACGCGCATAAAATCAAAAAGTGGGCCGCAATGTAAACCTTTTTTTTTTTAATGTATCGAGGTGTCAAAATCCTAAACCCAAAAGCTTAAATCCTCCTCATTCACAATCTCAGTTCTTTTCCATCCCTCGCTTGTTCTCTGCCACCCCTCCCATTTCCCTTTCCCAACACTCCGTGTTCCACAGCACCTCAGGGAAGGAAATTTTATAGCAAACACACCTTTCAGCCCCACAGCACTCTATAAAGAATCAATTTTAAGGATGTGGGGCCATGCTAACTGTTACCCAGGGGGGCAATGGAGAGGAGAGAGACCTAGTGTGTGTATATGAAATACATAAAGAATGAAAATGTGTGTGTGTGTGTGTGTATGTGTGTGGAACTCCACATCTCCATTGCCTCAATAGCCTGTTTGCTGTCTGCCCTCCCTCTAAGGACTGCAGGACCTTGGTTCTGTAATTAGAGGTAGCCCCATTTCAGCCAGCTTACAATAGCTTAAAAAAGTGTCTGTGTGGACTAGATTTAAATTCATTAGCATGTCATACTTAGATTTCTCAAGCTTACTTGCCATGAACAAACCTCTCATAGACTGAACAAACCCCAAAACACTTCAGCTAGAGCAGCAAACTTTTTTGATACCCAGGACATCGAAAAATGATGATGTCCTTATGAGGGAGCCTCTTTAGAAAATATAAAGGCATGTTGTTTATATGTATTATAACCCATACCATATAAGGGAAAACATATTATATATTATACATATTAACATATATATATATGATATTATGAATTATAATATTAAATTATGAATGAAATATATATTAATCCTTATTAAAGCTACATTTATATATTTTCTCTGTTACCTTTGTTCTTTGATTAACATTAATGACAGACATCACAGCAACTGGTTTATTAGGCTGCTGTGATTTTAAGACCTGTGCGCTGCCGAACATGAAGCGGATCTGACACGCATCTCATTTTCTTACAACTCTTTAAGGTCTTTTAAGACATTATTTAAGTCATTTAAGACTGCTCTTATGAGGATACTCAACAAAACTGCCATCTTGGCATAATTCTGTGTGTTATTGTTTGTTCAAGCGTGAAAGAACTAGATACTGGCACGCATCAGGTCACACAGACACGATATTCACAAACAGCGCATTCTCGTTTGTCTTGTGGCACCTGAATGATTTAAAAGCATTTGCATGAACAAGAGTGTGATCATATATATATGTATTCATATATATTAGTTCATGTCCTTGATTCTGATTGGTCAAAAACTGTGTTTTATTCATGATAAAACACGGCTATGACCGCTTCACCCAACGGTTCTGTGTACCACTACACAACACTCTTAGCAACCACTCTTAGCAACGTAAACTGTATGTTGTCAATCAGTATTGTTCAGTGAAGCTTACTATATTATGTAGAAGAGTATTGTGAGAAAGAGATCGAGTGATCGAGTTTATTACCTGCATCGTGATTTAGCATTTTCGTTCAGGTCAGTCCTGTTCATAATAAAAAATCACTTTAAATGCCCAACGTATTATCTTGTCCTTTTAACAGTTAAGGGGTTTTGCTGTGACTGACAGCACTAGTCAAAGCATTTGTCAGTTGGGTCTTTTTCTTGTCTTTTCAATGTAAAAGTCTTCGCTACTGACTGACGCACTCATAAAGACAGTCTTTGCCACCATCTAATGGTGTAATAATGTAACTTCTGTTGCTGTTCACAGTCAGGGACTATTTTTTCCGGCAGAAGGAAGGCTTTTAGTGACAGTTTACTTCATGAAAGTTGCATTGATACATATTTTTGGCTTTAATATTTGTATTGTGTGGTAACCGTTTTATAAAAGCAATAAGGTACTCCAGGCTAGAGCTGTATCGTGAATAAGTCACGGCTGAAGGGCGTTATTAGGCACGACGTAAGGGCAGCCTCTCGTACCTTATTGCTTACATATATATGTTTATATACAGTATATATAAATTTGTATTTAATTTTTTGAATTTACTATTTTTTGTATATATATTATTTTGCAAAATATATTCCAACACCTTGTGCCTAATTGGTCCACCAAGCCCAATAATTCGGAAATTGTGATGATGTCAAAACTATGAGCTCATAACTGTCCAATCACTAAATAGGTGTTGACATATCCGCCTATTACCTGCCCTAAGGAACAAAAGTGTGAGCTATGCTAGTATGCAGAGGTTGACCTCAAACAGAGGCCATTTACATAAAGGCACAGTTTCAAATCTGTCAAAGAGAGGGTGGAAAATTGCCACAAATTTAAATGACTAAATTGGCCCAAGAAACCTACATGTGTAGAATAATTCAATAATTCATGAAAATATATCCCCTTTAAATAAGCCTGAGTTCTCCAGTCTATGTCTGAAATTCAATTGTAGAAATCCAATACAGTTGCTATTAATTTAGATCTCTCTGGCAGTAGGTTGCCGCCTGAGGGGAGTGATTCTTGTAGCAGGCAGGATGTGAGATGTAAGCGCAGGATGTAGCTGCCCTCGCATGACCGTGAGGAGCAGTAGAGCGAGGGGGAAGGGGTCAGGGACGGGGCAGCCACACGGCGGTATTACCCTGTCTGTCACGGCCGACCAGTTACGCTAAGACAGTGACACTGAATTAATAAAAAATGAAGAATGGACCCTAGTAGTAGCTTCTGGCAAGAGACAATATTATCTAGTGTAGGAAGGAAAACAAACAGGAAGGGACCAGAATGGGGATGCTTACAGTGTGCACTTACTCACCTGAAAGCCTCAATGATGTAAGAGGTGACAGCCGCCCCACCCTCATGTGCGTTCGGTTGCCAGGTCAGGGTCACGCTGTTACGGGTTACGTCAGTTACGACAGGCTTCTGGGGTGGACCGGGCAGCTGGTATGGCTCTGAAACCGGGGGTGCAGAGAGACCACCACTCTCTGTAAAGATAAGATAAGGATATTAGCATCTTCATAATCATATTGTTTATGATCCTGTTACCAATGCGAGCTATGGTCCTGTTTGCAGAACAGAACAGAAAACACTTGCTGTTTCCATATTTTCCTAGATTTATAGGACATTATAACAGAAATCAATATTGGTAAGGAAAAATCTGATCTCAGGTCAGCACTACTCCATATGCTGACATCTGGCAAATGGACACATACATTTGCTGTGTAAATTTGCAACGGAAGCGGCTTCCTCAGCCGATTATTGCAGTTTGAAGATGATATGATGCAGTTTGTCAAAGATAACAACACATAAAGGGGGTGATGAATCACTTGTGTATGTGTGTGTGTGTGTTTTTTTACCTTTCACTGTGAGTACACCACTCCAGCTCGTCTCTCCACTTAAACTGGAGGCAACACAGGTGTAGGCCCCGGAGTCCGTTTCCTAGCAACAGCAGGCTCAGGGTCAGCATTTGTATGGATAAACTCAAACACAATGCATTGCCTCACTCCACTTGGAGCAGCGTGGAAATCTTGACAAATGAGCACAAATTCCTCAAAATTGCCTATTATTTCACAATAATACAGAATCAGCTGGGTTTTTTTTCCTATTACCATTGAAGTCAGTGACAGGAAGACAATAATGTGCTGTTGTGAAACCTAGTGAGATGCGTATGTTGTCCAATGTAAAACTAAAAAATAATTACTTCTATTATAGGAAAACTATAAACTGTATCTTTCACAAAAAAGGAAATCCCACAATGCACTATGATGAGTTCAGTGCAAGCAAATAATGCATCCAAGGTGGTGGACAAGTACACATAAATTATAAATGCATGTAATTCATCATTCAATGCCAAAAAGTATAAATAAAAATAGTTTAATATAATTAGAATTGACTTTTTTTTACTCAATATGTGTCAAATGTGTATTTTTATGCTTGTTAAAGTAGCATGATTAGTTTAGCAAACAGCTAACAACAAATTCTACTGAAATAAATTCAAGTGCACTTAGCACATGCAGCACTTGACGAATGGAGATGCTGCCTATGTAGAGCGTCCTAAAATGGTGACTTATGAGAATCCATTTCAATTAAGGTGCTGTCTATGTAGGCAGCAGACAGCAAGGCAGCTCACTAGTCAAATGTCAAGTAGATGGTAACTGTAAATACAAATATAACCCAGATTTAAAGTGACAATATAATTTTTTGGTGCAACAAATAGTCTGTTTCAGCCCTTTACACACACATATATAAGTACCGTTAAAAAGTTTGGGGTTGGTAAGATGTTTTAAAGCTTTTGAAAGAAGTCTCTTACTAACGTTGCATTTACTTAATCAAAAATACAGTAAAAACACTAACAGTAATAATGTAAAATATTTTTACAATTTAAAATAACATTTCTATTTGAATATATTTTAAAATGTCACTTATTTCTGTGATGTCAAAGCTGAATTATCATAACTACTGCAGTATTTAGTGTCACATGATTCTTTAGTAATATAATATGAAGATCTGATGCTCAAGAAACCATTCATAATTATTATTATCAATTTTGAAAATAGTTCAAAAGAAAAAAAGATGTAATACAAGTCTAAGGTGTCCCCTGAATGTGTCTGTGAAGTTTCAGCTCAAAATACCCCATAGATTTTTTTTTAATTAATTTTTTTAACTGCCTATTTTAGGGCATCATTATAAATGAGCCGATTCAGGGCTACTGACCATTTAATTCTCGTGCTCCACGCCCACGGAGTTCACGCTTGCCTTGAACAGTGCATAAACAAAGTTTACACAGCTAATATAACCCTCAAATGGATCTTTACAAAGCGTCGGATTATGTGAGTATTGTATACTGTTATATCGTTTACATTTGATTCTGAATGAGTTTGAGGCTATGCTGCGTGGCTAACGGCTAATGTTACACTGTTGGAGAGATTTATAAAGATTGAAGTTGTGTTTATGAATTATACAGACTGCAAGTGTTTAATAATGAAAATAGCGACGGCTCTTGTCTCCGTGAATACAGTAATAAACGATGGTAACTTTAACCACATTTAACAGTACATTAGCAACATGCTAACGAAACATTTAGAAAGACAATTTACAAATATCACTAAAAATATCATGATATCATGGATCATGTCAGTTATTATTGCTCCATCTGCCATTTTTCGCTATTGTTCTTGCTTGCTTACCTAGTCTGTTGATTCACCTGTGCCGATCCAGACTTTACTGGCTGCCCTTGTCTAATACCTTTCATAATGTTAGGAACATGGGCTGGCATATGCAAATATTGGGGGCGTACACCCCGACTGTTACGTAACAGTCGGTGTTATGTTGAGATTCGCCTGTTCTTCGGAGGTCTTTTAAACAAATTAGATTTATATAAGAAGGAGGAAACAATGGAGTTTGAGACTCACTGTATGTCATTTCCATGTACTGAACTCTTGTTATTTGACTATGCCAAGATAAATTAAATTTTTCATTCGAGGGCACCTTTAATGCATCCTCGCTGTATAAAAGTATTCATTTCTTTCAAAAAAAGAACTGACATAAAACTTTCGAATGGTAGTACATGCAAATAACACCAGATAGAAATCAATACGCAACAGTCTAATCCATAAAACAATTTAAAAATCAAACCATGCTGAACATTTTAATCAGATGAATCCAGATCAGATGAGTTTGAGATTGTTTTCATAGAGCATCTCAGTGAAATATTAAAATCTTCCCATGGTAGGAACCCAACTGAATTTTCATCTGTCAGTACAATTTAAGATATTACTGTCTATCGTCATGAGTTAGCATGGGTGTACTGAATGTGAAAAAAAGAAAAAGTAAATACAAAGACAAATTGGTGAGCGGTGGGAAGAGCGAGGGGCATTAAATTTTTACCACAGGGCCGAGGGGAGAAGTCAGGCAGAAATTGCTTACGACAGTGAGAGATGTAGTAAAGCTTTACTCTTTCTCTCTCTCCATGACAGCGATCTAATAGTGCTGACAGCTCAGGGGCACCAATGACACGTCAAAGGATTTGACTCATCGGTGATACACACATACATACATACGTACACACACACACACAAACTATGACCTCGAATGTCTGCTCACTTGTGATGTGTCTGTTTCATGTTTAATCTCATTTTTATGTAGAGACTAGCATAAGCACGTTCATGCACGTCAGCATGAATTAAACAGTAGCTGACACAAACACTGATATTAGTACATAATGCCTTGTCTGTGACTGACCCCATGTACTGAAGAGTAGCTTTATATCCTCAGGCAGCACAGGAGTGTGTTGTTGAGAGTGTTATTTTGGTCATTTATGAAACTCTCCTAGGAGAAGGAGGAGAAGAGCAAACAGAAGGTGTAGAAACACTTTCCTCTGTGACCTCTTCCTTGTTTGAGTGGATAACCTCATTGGTTAGAACTCTGCTGTGCTGTCTAGTCATTGGTGGAGAACCGGCAGAACTTAGAGAGGTAAGCAGCCGGGCATCGACTGATTAATCACGGATGGCAGCTCTGGGCTCAGCGCTAAACACGCACTTAAAAATGTATGAGCGGAAAAGGAAATAGGGAGATAAATATTTTGAGAATGCATTCACATCTACTTATTTAACCCTCATGTCATTTGAAACCTGTAATTATCTCTTATGTGGAAAAAATATTTTGAAGAATGTGCTGGTTGTTCTTTTCCATGAAATTACAATGAATGGGAACTGAGGTTTTAAACTTAAAAAAGAACACCAAAAACACCATAAATGTATCTCAAAAGTGGTCAATATGACTCATGTTTTTTATTTCAAGTCTTCAAAAATCATAAAATAGCATTACATGATGAACAAACTGAAATATAGTTCATTAATCAGTAATTACTGATAAGTGGGCTCAACTGGGTTCTTAACCACTGCAAAGTAAGTTTAATTTGAGAATCAAATCAGTCTGATTCATGAATGAATCTTTTGAGTCTGATCTTTTTAATGAATCAGTTGATTCAGTTCATAGTTCACAAAATTATTCATTTTGAATGAATAATTGACAGTTCTTTTTATAGAATATTGCAGCGTTCATTAAAAATGATTTATCTGTGCACATCTTCTGTTTAATGCTGGATTTACAACATTTTGTCAACTGTGAACTGAATCAACTGATTGATTGAAGAGATCTGAATCAAAATAGTTATTTGTCATGAATCAGACATCACTACTTCTCTAATAAACAAGTTAATTTTAGTCCGTTCCAGTATTGTTACTGTTTACTAAAACTATTAATTTTTAATAACACTTTTAATCACTGAAATAAAGTGCCAATAAATATTAGATGATTAATTTAAATTTAAATTCTTAAATGAAAATTAGAAATGTTGAAATGGCAACTAACTAGAACTTGGCAGCTAAATAGAAATATAAAAGAAAAATCAATATAGACAACAATAAATGCTAAAATTAAAACTGATTATAAAATTAAACTGATAATATAAAAAACAAAAGCTAATTTAAAATATTACTATTAGTATAATACTAAAACAACACCGGTCTGTTCCTCACACAAAGCTATTGTATGGCTTTAGAAGACTTAAAATATAGCACACAAGTCATTCGGACTGCTCTCATGGTGCTTCTTTTGTCATTTTGAGCTTGACAGCACCATCCTTATTCACTTTCATTATACTAAAAATAGTGGCCCATAATATTCTTCAAAAATTCTCCCTTAGTGTTCAACAAAGAAAAAGCTATTTGTTTTTCTCTGACTAACACGTTCACTCATTCTTTTCCACATTTCTCTTTTCCTCACTCCCTTGGCACAGTCAAGAGCAGGCAGTTTTTGGCGCATCTCCCGGTATAATGGCACCTTTTCACAGTGCTCTCTCTTTCTCTCACACACTCGCACGCTACCATCTGTGCAAACCCCAGTCTCCGTGCCCCTTGTGCTCTCCCATCATGCCGGGTAATCGTGGACTAAAGGGGGCCAATGGAGGCACCAGACCAGAGAGGACAGGGCAAACACCAGAGCCAAAGATGTCCATCTGAACAAAGCATGCAACATTTAACAAGCCAAATAAACAAAACCTCGACACAAACGCCTAAATCCTCTGATAAACGAGGCTGCTACTTAAATTAACACAATTTTTTTGGCACTAGCTGTCCGCATTCAGTCCACTGTACTGAATATCAAGGGCACATTTAATGTGTTACAAACATTGCAGAGAGTACAGAGATGCTGAGAGTAGCACATAAAGATTGCTAGCCTCCCTACCTTTCTATATCCCAGAATGAGCTTTTAATTAAGGCATGAGTGATTGTTAATCATTCCCTGGCACAATCAATTAACACATCAGGTCCGTTCACAGCAGTGCCGCGACCTCAGGTGAAACCTGCAATCGCACACACCCTCGAGGCCTTGAAGAATGGATTTCATTAGGCTAGCATGAGCTAACACTAACGACAGCACACGTTCTCATTACGATCATAATTACCGGTTTTATCGCCGTGCACAACTCTCGCATAAGCGGCTGGGTCACCCCGAAACCGTCCACGGAGCAAGTATTAAAATCGATCCGCTAATTAAGCCTGCCTGTCTGCTGTAAACTCAATTGCGTGTTTTATGCCCCCGCCATTGATCGGATAACGGTAATGGCATTTTACAGCGATCATCTGTGTCTAAACGTCACACAGGCGTGTCTGAAAAATGTGGCAAGGTGTGTGATGTGTGTCTGGAAATCCGTTTGTACGGTATATCGTAGATAGCATATGGTGTCTGTCAGCAAAAAGAGCCGCCTGTGACGGGACATGCGCTGAAGAGAGCTTGATTTGAAATAACCATATGTTAATAGTACCCACCGGGTATTAGCATTTTGGAGAATAAAAGCCATATATGCTGAAAAACAGACACACTTAAAGACTATCTTGACTGAAGTACCTGCAGGGCTGTGATTTGTAAAGTGCCGTTTTCCATTAGGCTAATGCGCTCGTCGTTGCCCAGGATTCTCTGCCCGTCGCGCTCCCATTGGATGCTCGGAAGAGGGTTGCCCATCACGTGGCACTGCAATTGGGCTGTGGTGCCTGGAGCGAGCGTCTGGTTGGCCGGGCCTTGGCGGATGATGGGGGGGATCCGATCGGATGGGCCTAGGGTGAAGAGAATGAGAGAGGCGTGGGCCACAAGAGCCAAATTTGCATGTAACCACCATATCACCCACCTTGTTCAAATGATACTCAAGAGATCGTTGAAACAGACAAACTATGAATTGCGCTAATTGAGATTCTGAGAGTGACGTGATGGTAAAATCACGCGGTATAACATGAATGTCATGATACAAGTAAATACAATTAATAAAAACAGTATCAAACGCCCATGGCTAAATTCATTTGTGCATTTTTGCATTAAGCAAAAGGCAAAAACACAAAATTCACTGAATTCGTTTAACTGGCCATTTGTTTCAAACTCTTAACAAACTATTAGCCCCACAAACAGAAAAGATCAGTAATTTATATCATTTTATTTAGATCAATGGCACAGGCCTCTTGGTATCATTTGATCAAGTCGTAGTGCAGCTATAAACTCTTTAATGTTATTGCCCAATGGAAACAAGCCAAATGCACCTTTAGCAGGCTGCATTATAATAAAATTATTCTGTGCATTTAAAGATTGCTGTACAACATTTATGAGTCAATAACTGTTAAAGATGGATCTATTCTAAATCTGCATGGTATTAAATACAATAAAGTTCATTTTTTATTTCCCCAAGAAGATTATGGCGTTGTTATTAAATCATCAGTAGCGGTGGTGTCTGGACTTATGCTACGCTCCATTCAAAGCTGGATGTGGGAAAATACTATATACACTACCATTCCAAAATTTGGAGTCAGTACGTTTTTTTTTTTTTTTTTTTTTTTTTGACAGACATCAATACTTTTTTTCAGCAATTAAATTGATCAAAAGTGACAGTAAAGATATTTATAATGTTGCAAAAGGTTTCAAATAAATGCTTTTGAACTTTCTATTAATAAAAGAATCCTGGAAAAAATTAAGCAGCACAACATTGATAGTTATGAAATGATTTCTGAAGGATCATGTGACACTAAAGACTGAAGTAATGACGGCTGAAAATTCAGCTTAGGAATAAATTACATTTTAAAATACTTTAGAAAACATTTCTTTTAAATTGTAGTTATGTTTCACAATATTACTATTTTTACTGTATTTTTGATCAAATAAATGCAGCCTTAGTGAGCAAAAGAGGCTTCTTTCAAAAACTTATGAATAGTGGTGTACTTTTTTAAAGTCAATATGAATTGACAATTCTTATTTTTTTTTTACAGAATGTTGCAGTGTTTATTATAAATGATTCATCAGTGCACATCATTGCTTTTTAAAATTCATAAGCCCTTGTAATCTTTAATCAAATATGTTAACCTCCCCTCACCCCCTTCATTACACAATGTATGTCTCAGTGAAGGGTGGGACTAAATATCCTCCACAACTGACTGCAAACTGGCATTCAGATCTGCATCCATTTAGTTAGCAACACCCAACTTCCTACGATTCAATCAATTCCAGAGGACGAAATCAAGTCCCGCCTTACTTTTTTTTCTCATTCCAGAAGCCGTTTCACTCAGATATACATCAAAATAGGGAAGAAAATATTATCGCAAGTTCCGTTTCATCACGGCACTCTAGAATAATTACACTTGCCTCTGTTCTTCTACAATTTGCTCTTACATTTCTTCACGTTCAGCTGCATCTCCTTCTATTGAAAAATGTGATGGTCTAACACAGCCGTGTTTCCATGAATAATTTATTATTTGTTTAAGCTAGAGCTGAAAAACCCAGTCTACTGACCAAGGAAGAGAAGAGTCTACAGACAAATAATTGACAATTCTGTTATTTTAGTATTCTCATTTGTGAAAAAAACCCAAGAACCTGGGAAAGGCAGCCTGCATCTCTGACATTTTCCCTCTGTTGCGGTGAAGAAAGGAAAAGACCATAAGGTCAGAAAGGAAGACGAGGGCTGTATTGCTCAGACAAACCATGCTGTGTTCCTAGTTGATGTGAAATTCATAGCCACGAGTTTCATATAAAAACCATGTCCTTGGGTGCAGTGACCCTGCGCTGCACATACATATGTCCTTCCATACATCATTTCATTATGTATCAGGTAAGAAACTTACAGCAAACATCAGTCAGATGATGCCAACATGCCAGGGTCAGAGGGGTTTCTGGGAAATGCGATTACATTTCATGAGCCTGTTTTGTTTTTTTAGCAAACCTCCAGCACCTTGAGCAAACATTGGACTCTTGGCGAAGGTTTTTCATGTGCTGTGCTGAGACACAGTTTGGTACAGGCGCACACACGTGGAGTACACATAAACAGTTTATCCTGTTACTGGGGAGCATGACGGAGGCGGCATATGTTCCTGGGGTTATTTGCATAGCGCAATTGTGCCCTGTCCTTTCTGATTACGTCTCCAGTGCTTCCTGCTGTTCTCTCATTTGCGGAATGCAGAAATTTTAATTTGGGGCGGCTTTGAAGGCTTTTTAATTTATTTTGGTTTAGAGCAAAAAGGCTACGGCGGGGCAAAGCGGCAATTTGTTCAAACGCAAAAAAAAAATATTACTCAAATCTTTGTGATAAGGCCTCACACAAGCAATTCAATTACATGTACAGTTGTGGACCTTTAATGTAGTTAGATTGATATTACAACATCAATGCAAGCCGACTGCCAGTGTTTGATGGAGCTGGTGGGGGTGTATAAAATGGCAACTGTATGTGTGTGTGTGTGTGTCCAAAGCTAGTTTAAAGTATTCACTTACTGCTTTCCACCTCCAGCAGGGCTTTGGTCAAGATGCTGCCCGCCACACTGATGGCCTGGCAGATGTAGTACCCAGAATCCTCGCTGTGCACATCTGTAATGGTCAGCTCTCCACTTAACGACACAGAAAAACGGCCTGCCTGCGAAGGTGGCTGACTGGGAAACAGCAGGACCTGTCCAGAACGACAAATGGCATCAAAAAACAGACTAAACATGATAAATCACATTTTAAGTTTATGCTTTTCAGCGCTATAGCTTAGAAATACATTAACTCACAAAACGGACCAACGGGATTTTACCATGTTCATCACCCTTAACCATAGTAAACTCACTTTAACATGCAGCCTCTCATGGCATATTGCTTTATCAGTTAATTTATGCTGCATTACAGTTCGTGACTGTTTGTACAAATTATAAATGTATTAAAAAGGATATGAGATAATCAGTCTGCTGATATAATTTATGACTCATCACAATCACTTTAAGATTTAAGAGCTCGGATGAAATGGCTGATTTGCATTTACATTAATAGAACATCACTGTGCATTCAATGCGATACTCGGGCATAAATTTAGTTGACCGCTGAGATTCACATCCACACATGAGCCGAACAATAGCTGCATTATCTCAGCTGGTGTTTTAGAGAGGGAGGTCAGGAAGAATGCCAGATACACAAAAGACAAGGCCGAAGGATCTTAAGGAGTCTTCCTCTTGTATGAGGCTGCAACACTGACAGCTGCCCTATTGTTCCCACTCTGCAATGTGTGTGTCACTGTTTCATTTTTGGGGATAATCCGGTGACACCCTCACCCCAGCCCTCTGGCTCTGACCGGACTCACCCTCATCCTCAGTTCTGTTCTATATCTACTGACCTCAAAGATCAGCCACACATACACAGAAAAAACAAAACAAAGAATAGATGAGAGATTAACCGGAGAAGAGTTCATGGCCCGCTGTACAGCGGATATTTGATCACCTCTAGCCTATGACACACTCTGCTCGATGAAGAAAACAAGGATGAAGGAAGGTGAGAGGGAACTGGCTTCCTCCAAGTGCTTTAGAACAACCAGAGGCTTATATCTTCATTTCTTCTGCTGTGCTTTATTATTAGAGACATGAGCGTGTTATCTAGTTGGGCCCAGGGACACGTTCTATCCTCCTCTGACCCAATGAGGAGACACAAACGTGAACAAGCTCCTGCAGAAATCCAGAGTTCATTCTAACCCGGTGAATACTGTCACTGGTATTCAAAATGGCTGCAAGGCTATCTATTTCTTTCTCTTTGTCTTTCTGACTCTGAAAGCCCTTGAAAAAACCCTGTGTAGTTCTTCTTGCTTCTTATAATGTTATACTAATACACATTAAATGACATAAAAAACATGAAAACTCATATTTCATCCTAAATTTTCACCCCCCTCCCCCCGTTTCATGAGATTTACCTAAATACAGATTTCATAAACACACACAACACAGAAAGCTCCAATCAAATATAAATATCACATCATGTCAAACATATCACTACAAGTGACAATGCATATACGAGTCAAAGACAGTTTCCATAGCAAAAGTGCTTCTCTATAACTCGTCCTCCAGGTGAGATCAGATGGATAATGAAAAATAAATCCATCAGATTCCCAGCCAATATGGGCACTAGACTTGCCTTCCTACTCAAAATATTAGAAGTGTCACTCGCAGACTCTACAGTGTGCAAGATAATACATATCGAGTGACCTCAAAAATATTTGGACACTAGCCAAAAAGTTTGAATGTGTTACCAACTGGTGTCAAGATGATTTTCTTTGGAATAAGTTCGCCTTACCAAAAAGTGTCAAAATATGTTTGTTTTTTAGACATATAATCATCATTTAATCACACTGGCTTATCTGTCCAAATCATTTTTGGTCCACTGTATAAACAACAGCAATACTTTTAATAGCTTTAATGTTTTTAGAATGACTTTGAATTTTCACACTTACACTTGGTTTTCTATGAGTCATTAGACATATTATGTGTCTTGTAAAAACCTTCCAAAACAATGCTACAGTTTTCTTCAAAAATTCTGGTCACCAGTGATGGGAATAACGGCGTTATAAATAAACGGCGTTACTAACGCTGTTACTTTTTTTCAGTAACGAGTAATCAAACGAATTACTTTTTCTCCTGTTACAACGCTGTTACCGTTACTGGCAAAAAAAAAAAATGCCGCGTTACTATAATTGAGCTCACTGAAGCGGTTTTCATCTGAGTAGGCTCTCTCTTAGCCATAGGACCTGCAAAGTTTATTCTCTGATGTGTGCTGCGGTTAAACTGATAATAATGTACGATGCTCTGTGTGTGGGTCTGTGAGCATGAGAGCTGAGCGAGAGCTCAAACCAGAATACCCTTTGTGACATGCTGGATCGAAAATATGGGAAATAAGTTGTTCTAGTCGACTAGTAGTTATTCATTTAAGCCATTAGTTGACTAATCACATTTATAGTAATTTAATTTCTTAAATACTGGAGAGAAAAACCATAATAATGAGCGTTTATGTAATATAGGCTATGCACTCAAGCGCACGCATAAAGCTTGCCATAAAGAACCGGCAAAAGTAATAATTATGAATGTGACCAAAACAGCAAGGAGACATTTTAATTGTTTATTAATAAAGTAATGTTTTCTGAATCAGTGTCGGCTGCAAAGATGAAGTTGACATTGCTGACTCTCAACATCTCCGCATATATTGGACACGCCTAGAGAGAGAATGCACATTTCATTCGGATTAGGCTACATAATCAGAGTAGCCTATTTCTTTTCGTTTTTAGATATTTCAAGATTTCTATAGATGTCTGCGAGGCAAGCAGCCTATACGCTGAATTTCGGTTCTGTAGCCTGTAAGACGCGCTCCCCACGCCTGCCATGATTATATTGTCTGCTATATTTGCTTCTTATTTATTAAATCCAGGCAACTGGTTGATGAAACACTGATTAAAATTAAGATACAATTTTTACAAAACGAAATTCACTTTAATGAAAGGCTTTCTACAAAACATAACTTAATGAAGTGGTCAAAATCGTGTCTGACCCACTCTATGCCTCCCGATATACTGCGCATCTTATGATGCATCTTACTCATGCTGTTCACTTTTCATAATCAAGTAAATGAATTTAAAACATAACATAGGACTATTTAAACATAAATATGAAACTACATTTTCTTTAATGGCTACCAACACGTATTGTACAGTACAGAGAAATTTCATAAGCAAGAGCGGATCATGAGTCACGAGTCGGATCAAGAATAATTTATTCTTAGACTTATATTTAATATTGGGGGCATTCAAGTTATTTGACATATATATATATATATATATATATTTATATATATATATAATTTTTTTTTTTTTAAGTAACGCAATAGTTACTTTCCCTGGTAATTAGTTACTTTTATAAAGATGTAACTCA
Organism: Megalobrama amblycephala; assembly: GCF_018812025.1. Classification (NCBI taxonomy): domain Eukaryota; kingdom Metazoa; phylum Chordata; class Actinopteri; order Cypriniformes; family Xenocyprididae; genus Megalobrama; species Megalobrama amblycephala. Next base: position 51,471,597 of record NC_063045.1, read on the forward strand.
GTTATTATTTGTGAGAAGTAACTAGTAACTAGAACTAATTACTTTTTTAAAGTAACGTGCCCAACACTGCTGGTCACTACCCAGGAGATGGCCTTCCTTTAAAGAAGTACCATGAAAGTATTCGGCAGATACCTTGATATGTTTTGACACTGACTGTAAGGGTTCCCCGGTGTGCATGTGTGTATTGTTGTCTCTTACCTGACTGCCTTCTTTCTGCCAGAACACAGCGGGAGGGGGATTTCCCTTCGTTCCACAAAGAAAGGTGACAGTACGGCCTTGGGCAGAGATCTGATCCCGCGGACGCACCACGATCTGAGGAGGAACTGAAAGAGAGAAAAGAAACTTATGAAGCTTTATAGCCACACAGAACAAATCAAGACCCTATAGACTCTATATGAGCTTCTAGAACATTCGGCTGTCTCCAAGTTGAGATTATCCTAGAGTTACACCGTCTGGCAGTTTTGTTTAGTCTATACTTGAGTTTCCCAAGGAGATGAACAGTGTGTGTTAGTACTGCATGCCGGTGGTACACAGTTAAGCTGTCATAGCTGATATTGTACATGGTGCCACATTCTGGTACTAGTGCTGCAAAAGAAGATAAGGTTAGTGTAGAGTGTCTACCATGTAAACAGCACTCTGAGCTATAAAATCTGTTTAAACAATGTCAAAGTTCATACTATATTTAGCTGAAAATATGCAACACAAAACCAACACTCACACCTTTCCATAAACAATTTGGGTTTGCTCTGACCAAAACTAATCCACATCAATTAAGTCATATTTCAGTACTGTTTTGACAAACCAGTGCTTTTGAAAACTCAAGTAGGGCTATAACCAAATGCATATAATGTCTGAAGGCAGAGGTTTCAGGGTTAGTCTTTCTGAACAGAAAGAGATGGATTTAAAGAGCTTAATTATTATGGAAGTCTTTTCTCTTCTGTGCCCGCAGAGGTACTTTAAAGCACAAGATAGCACATCTGATGCAGTGCTGAAGAGCCCTTATCTTGTGGGGGATGTACAGGCGTATCAAGAGCAAATATACATTTATATATTAGTAATCTGGCTCTTTCGACTAATGTACATTTTCTGTCCACTAATGAGGGTCTGGATATAAACGAGGACCTCTCAAACTCCCAAGAGCATCATTGGGTGGCCAATGGGTTCATCTCATCTATCTCTCAGTGGATCCATTCTTCCATTTCGTTCACTTTCTCTCTCGCAATCTCTTTGATGAGACCTTGTTGGCTTTCTTTCTGCTGCGGCTGCTTGGTTCTTGCTCTTAGTGTGAGTTTGATCAATGGATGTTCGTGATGGATGCTAATCTGCTGGTTTTATCTGCCCTGCAGCCATCTTTCTAGCCAGCAACATCACAAGCATTGAACAGTTTCTACCCAGACCAAACACAGTATTTTCAGTGAATTTTCCTGTACATCAGGCTACAAATGCTTGTCAAGTTAAACAACTTTGCTCTAAACATTTATTTTTAGTTTCGTTCTGTATAGCTGTTTTCATACACAAGAATGTTGCTCATGCGAACGGCCTCTAAGTAATGTGCCTGAACAGGGTCAGATGAACCCAAAAAAGTTATGACTTTTTAGTTGCCTAGTTGTACTCAAAAAATATGTGTTTTACATATTATGGATGCATGGATGGAAGGTAGACAGATTTACAGACAGACAGACAGACATATTTGACACAGGACTAAGACTAAATAAAAAAAAAAAAAAAGGTGATAAAATTAATACTAGAACAAACACCCATATTAGTAGAGGATGCTGCGTGATAGACAGGGTTTGGAATTTTAGCAACGAGGGTGGAATATAAACTAAACTGATGATCGGCCTTCATGTGTCTGAGCTCGGCTGGGGCTGATGGGTATTGATTATTTCCGTGCTATTGCCCTTTATCAGGCGCTTGTGAATGTGCAACGCTGTCACCTTTAACCTTCACCGGCTAATTGATTTCTCATCCTCCTTCCTACTCCTGTGCAATTTGTTTCTTACGTTTCACACACGATTAGAGTGACGCGTCAGCTCTGACAACACGCATTTATACTCAGGAAGGGCTTTCTCCTTTAGCTCACCTCAAATTTTCCACTAATTCATCAAGCCGAAGGGCTGATAGCATTTGCACCTTCTCTACTAATGCAACTAACAAACTGCACTCTATTTGTCTCACAATTTACCTCAATCACTCTCTTATTTCACCCCACCACTTGCTTAGCCTCTCCTTTTTCTATTTCTTTTTGTCTCTTTCATTACAAAAGTCAAATACAATCCAAAAGATGCAATCAATGCAGCTGTCTCAGATCAATTTCCCGATTATATCCCTGCCTGCCTGCTGGCTTTTCTTGTAGACTCTGTCGTGGAGCGTAGGCTGCATCACAGCTTGGAGGCGACAGGCATGCTGAAACAGAACAAGGCCCAATAGGGAGCCTGACCACAGGGGTCATAAGGTTGCTGTCCAGAGGTCAAGCAGAAGCCATATCACTGACCCTAGAGGTCAAATCTGAAACATCCCTTGCCACTATAATTTGGGACCCTAGTCTAGAGAGACTTCAAAGCAAACTGGAGAGGTAATGACACCAATTTCCCAATTTGCCTTCCAGTATTGACTGTATTTCTCACCTGGGCTGATGCAAGGACTGAAATATTGACTTAATGGTATGTAATATCATGAATTTTATGATTCTTCTCTTTAAATATAAGTGGAAAATCTCTGAATTTCTGTCAGAGAAACTAAAAAAAAGGAGAGAGAAGGATATTACTGAAACACACATACTGTCTCAAGGGATTTTACTCTAAAAATATGACTTAACAATGTAGCAGCAAGCGGTGAATGCGACTAAGAAAATGTGCCCTAGGCTGTGATAAATAATTACCAGTTAAAACAACATTACAGAAACAGCATGGAGTTTTGCGAAAGGAGAGAATGGAGGTGTCACATACATGCTAATGTGGTATGACAGGGAGAAGATTTAAGAAAGGATTTAAAATATACATAATACCTCTACTACCAACAAACATGCCACGCTTTTAAAAGACAAATCAAACGGATAAGAATGCCAAGTCTTTGAAATATGGGCCAAATAAATTAAGATATTTGTTTAGCTATCTGTTTAGATGTGTCTTTCTGGACATCATTTTTTTAAATATCAGAAATTGCACAAATAATAACATTAAAAACATTAATATTTAATATTAATATACTACTACTACTATTCTATTAATACTAATAATAATAATATAATTTTAAATATATTATTAATATCAAATTATTAGGGATACACATTAATTTCTATTCTAAAGTTAAACATAACAGCTCAGCCATAAAATCAACTACAACTATTCCAAGTTATAGATAGAATGCCATCTGTTAAGATATCTATAAGTCTTTCTGGACATCTTTTCCACGAAATATCACAGATGGTGTATCTGATGGAATAGCAGTAGACAGAGCTGTGAAGGTGCCAGGCTGGCTGGCTGGTTAGTGACAGGTCAAAAGTGTCAACCGCCCAAATAGAGTAAACAAAAGTGCTGAAAGCTAAAAATTATTCATGGAACTTTGTTTCCTCCCAAGTTAGTCCACAACACGTGCAAGTATCCAACACCTTCACGCTCCCTCTGGGAAGGTTAGTGGTTAGTGAATACACAGCCACAAACTCGTATGCAGATACACCGCCAACAAAACGTGTCTTCAAACATCACATCTATCCCCAGAGGGACTCGCAATGACAGGCAGTTGTCAGCGTTGAACAGTGATGCAGACAGAAAGTGTGGAAGGGCCATGCTTCAGTGCTCAGCGCCGCAATTAAAACCCCCTACATGCAATTAATACAGTCTTCAGAGTGTAACCGATTAAACGCTTTACAGCATTGCAGGTTATCTACACCAATACAGGGCATATGTTTACAATGCCTAGCTGAGCAGCTGTTTCTGTCCAGCAATACCTGCCAAATTCATAAGCTGTATATTTACTGCATAATCAAAACGAGAGCGTAATCTGCATAAATGCGGTTTTTCAGAGAGCTAGTGCTGTTTTTTAAATACTCCCCCCTTGAGGATACAGTAATATGCATGGGCTAGGATCAGTCGTGTCAGAGTTTAGAATAGGATACACATTTTTTAGGACAGCTTAAAATGAGTTGGAGAGGCGCCCTAGTGCAGCAGGAATCCATGGGTTTATATCATATTTATTGTCTCAGCTTAGACATGCTAATGAAGAGGGCAGTTGAGGAAACATGCCGTGGATTATTTCTTGATGCTTTGCGAATGATGAAACCAATCCGTCATCTTTAGTGGATAGAAGACAGAATCTCTTCCTGTTTCTCCCTTGCAAGTCTGACTAATCTAACCCAGTGTGTATTAAATGTCTGGCTTTTCCTCTGAATACAGAGAGTCTTGACACACTTATCTAGCTTAGAAGTCTAAAATGAAGTTAATTTTATAGCTATGCTACAAATCCCAAAATCTAGCTTTTCACTGTCTATATCTACTTTTTAAGACTGTGGAAAACAAGTTGATTGCAATAGAGTCTGACAGTAGCATGTTGCTAAGCTAAAAACATGATATTCTAATTAGATAAACTATTTTGGACTGATACTTTCCAGTACTGAATAAAATATACTTTATGAAAAGACTAATTGCATCGCATTCTGGGATTGCCATGTATACCATCCAGAAGTTTGGGGTCAGTATTTTTTTTTTAAAGGAATCAATACTTTAAGCAAGGACACATTAACTTGATGAGACTTCTTTCACAAACTATTAAAATCTTACCGACCCTAAACATGAATGGTATATGTGAGATACTGCTTAGATTGTGAACAAAACAAGATCTTGCAAAGCTGCTTCTTACCTGCATGGAAGAAAAATCACTTCAATATCTCAATTGTATCTCAACAAATTGAGATTTGTGCATAAATCTTCAGCATATCAGAATTTCTCTCTAACAAAAAGACCAAAACCCGCCGGTTTCACAGACAAGGCTTAAGCTAGTCTAAAATGCATGTTTGAGCTGTTTTAACTGAAAGCAACTTGCACTGAAAGATCTTAAAATATGTCAATGCCGTTGTTTTGTCTTAAGATGCACACCAGTAATGTTTTTTTCTAGGGCAAGTTTATAAAAGCTACTTAAATGCCCTAATTGAACTAAAGCCTAATCGTCTAAGCCCTGTCTGTGAAACTGGGCCTTTTAATCTTCTAAAAAAGATTTTTATTTTATCAAATTCTTCCCAAAATCTTCCTAGAGATGGAAATAACTGAGATTTCCCCTGATGACAAACCTCTGAGTGATACAATTTTCATTTAGGTACTGTTTGCAACATTGACTTCTGTGCCTAAAAATGTTGCCTAGGTGGGCAGCTCAACAGATCTTGGAACAGAGCTAAGATATCCTTTGTTAGGCTAAAAAAAATACACCAAAAACAGTTTGAGCAGCTCTGAAAGTACTCCCAAACTTTCAATTAAATGTATCTCATCCAAGACACATATAACAAAGTAGAAAAAAGTACCAAAGACCCATGTTGGGTTGTATGAAAACTACCCCCCTGCAGAGGACGGTTTCTTTTACCCCCTTAAAATGAAGCAGAACGCCCTTGCTTCCCTCTGAAAACATTCTTTTATTCTGCCTGTCTTTCTGTCTGTCGGTCGGTCTGTCTGAATATCACTGAAGTGCTCTGTCAGCATCAGATATAGTCGTTCCACTTGTTTTCCTTGACAGAAATAACATATCTGGAAATTACTTCTCGGTCACATGTACTTCTCATTGTGCCTTAAGTTAAATACAGTTCTTGAAAGAAAAACAAAGCAAACTGTATAAAATTCAAGTTCTAAAAAAGGCGAAAGTGTTAGTATTTATTTTATGCTATTTATGAACACGTTTAAGGGTAAAACGATTGTAGGCTTGGTGACTCCGCAAGGCTTCAAAGCCAAAACCAATGGGTTTCTGCTGACAATATAGAGTTGTTCTAACTGACTGACTGGGCCACACTGTACAAAACCATTGTGGGGAAAAAATTGGTTCCAAAACCCTCAGATCTTCTAGAACTCACATCCACTGAATTATTATGGGCACTGCAGCAGCAATGATCAAGCTCTGAAGCTGAGGTCTTCTCTTTCAATGTCTTTGTATGTAATGTGATCACGCTATTCTCACAGAGGTCACTCGTGTGCTGGGCTAGACAATGACCTTTAGTAATTCTCCTCAGTAAAGGACATCCAACACTTCAAAAAGCCTCTGAAGTTCAAATACCTGCATTTTCTATGTCGGATTTAACAGTGAAACCCAGTGTTACTGCTCTGCATATCTGAATTAATGAGCTGGACTAGAATAGTCACTCATTACTTCTGTATGTAGAGGGGTAGTTCATCCAAAAATCATTTCAAACCTGTCTGACTTTCTTTGTTCTGTGAAACACAAAAGAAGATATTTTAAAAAACATCTCAGAGTTTTTGTGTTCAAACAATGAAAGTCATTTGGGTTCAGTGTTATTTTGGACCCCACTGACTTTTGACAAAAACGGTTGAAACATTCTTTGAAATACAGTTCTGCAGAAGAATGAATGCCATACAGGTTTTGAATTTTATTAGGGTGAATAAATGGCAGAATGTTTTTAAATTTGTAAACAATCCCTTTAAGAGGAAACTGAAAAGAAATGACAATAAGGAAAAGACATTATGCAGAAGTGAATGGCCAGCGCCGGGTCTTAACCCTGTCCATACCAATCACAGCCTCCAAAACATGTGAAACACACCCACACGCATGCAGAGAAATGAAATGGAATGGTACTTACGAGATGGGCCCACTTTAATGGAGGAGAGGATGGAGAGAGAAACAAAAAAAATTGATAAAAATGAGATGAGTGGACTGGAAAGTTGGATTTTGTTTTGTATTTAGAACATGAAAGAAATTAATAAAATAAGTGATTAATGAAACAAGTGGGATGAAACAACAATGGGCGGCAGTTATAGGAAGAAGAGGAGATGAGGAGGAAGTGATGAGAGAAACTCTAAATTAATGTTTCATTCATGTCATGTTGGAATTACCATAATTACAAGAGGACTCTGAGCTGTTGACATCCTTGGACTCACAAAAATATTTGTTTCTATGACAACACTCATAACACCAAAATGTTTTTGCACTTTTGTGGTTTATAAAACACTTCATATTTAAATATATTAATATAATACTCACTAAAAACACTTAAATTCATTATAATATCACTATATTAATATAGCTTTTGTTTTTATTTCTAAAAGTGCACACTAAGCAACACTAGTTATGATTAAATTATACACAAGCACAGCCAGCCATTTTGGTTGTTTCTGCATGATACTAGAATAATCAAATTGGTCAGAAAAACAAACTAGTAATTCAGTTTTGAATCTGAAAACATAACTATGCTAATTCCAACATGACGCAAACTAAAGGAATAAACTCGTTCTAAAACGTGTTGTAGATTTCTTGTGTCTGACAGTAAAGCCTACAATGTTTATACAAAGCAGTACTAATAATATTTCGGTTTCACTCACACGTTGAATCATCTTCCATCAGCTGTCCGGTGAAATCATTCACAGCAAGTGTGCTGCTATAAACATCTATTAAGTGTGTGGAATATTCTTAATGCGTGCATGTTCCCAAGCCCACAGTCATGTTTTATGAAGCAAGATGTGCCTCTAACCAGATGGAATTATGTTAATTGCATCTGGCAGCTTTAAATAAATGGCTGTTGCCATACTTCACTCCTGTAATCAGCAAAATGCAAGGCCAGCACGTGTGAGAGTGTGCGGGCTTCGGTTAATAAAATTCAGACTCGGTTGAGTGTGTGTGAGAAAGATGCTAAAGTCAGAGGGAAGAATATAATAGAATTATTGTCAAATCCGTCAGATGTGCTGCTGTGTGGACGTGTATGCGTGTGTGTTTGAGAGAGTTACTGAGCTAAGCAGCATTTGTGCATCTGCACAGTTGTTGTAACTCACCGTGGACCTGAAGTGTTCCGGATGCTTCGGCTTTGCCCACGCTGTTCTCAGATAAACAGGTGTACGAGCCCTCATCTTCAGCCTTCACCTGAGTAAGACGCAGGCTGTTGTCGGCACGAATCTCAAACCTGCCAGGAAACACACACACACACAACAGAGTTACTCTGTAATTTGTCTATAAACTGAGAACCACTGTTCTCTGCCAGCTGTATCAGCAAAGCTTCGCTACAGTGGATTTTAACGCCGTAATGCTTCAGTGTGATTAACATCTGCTGCTAACAGCGTTCAAGGAGTTTTGAACTAATATATAGCAGAATTTGCTAGAATAATTATATTATATTATACTATAATTATATTATATTATAATTATAATATATATAATTGAATAATTTCAATTGTGAAACAATATAAAAATATATTTAAGTAATAATTTAATACATTTTTAATAATAATAGTACAATTTTACTACTACTACAACCACCACCACCACCACCACCACTACTACTACTAATAATAATAATAATGTTATTAAATATATAAATTAGTGCTGTCAAACGATTAATCGCATCCAAAATGAAAGTTTGTGTTTACATAATATATATGTGTGTGGGTGTACTGTGTATATTTATTATGTATATATAAATACACACACATACAAGCATATTTTATGAAATATTTACATGTATACTATATATATATATATATATATATATATATATATATATATATATATATATATATATATATATATATAAGTATACATGTATATATATTTATATATAATTTATATTATATATAAATATAATAGATTTTTGTTAAATATATTCATGCATGTGTGTATTTATATAAGCATAATAAATATACACAGTACACACATATTATATAAACACAAACGTTTATTTTGGATGCGATTAATCATAATTAATAGTTTGACAGCACTAATATAAATGTAATTTTATTGATTAAAAAAATAAATAAATAAATAATAAAAAAAAAAAAAAAAAAAAAAAAATAATAATATATATATATATATATATATATATACACACACACACACACACACACATTATGTATATACTGTATGTATTAATATTTTAAAATTACATTTTTTTATCAAAATTATTATTAAATGTGTGTTAAAAATGTATGTTTATTATTATTCATTAAAATGTATTATGATATAAAAAAAATTAATACATTTTTTAAAATAATTAATCAATTAATTCATTTTCATCTTTAATCATATTGCTAATGCCACCATTTTATTCCATGCATTTAAGTCTCACCTTCCCCGAGGCAGTTCTCCTTCCTCTTTCCTCCAGCGTATGGTGGGAGTGGGGTCTCCCTGAACCTCACACTGGAAGTCCACGGTGTCATCAGCGAGGACCACCTGATTTACAGGTCTGCGTACAAACATGGGCCGCTCTACAGGAGAAAGAGATTCACAAAGACACCAGTGTAAGAGAGAGAGAGAGAAAATGAAAGATAGATTAAAAAAAGAACTACAAACCTACCAAACACTACAAGCTCAGCAGGGTCGCTGTCCTTCTCTCCAACCATATTAGTGCCGACACACACATACATTCCTGCATCGCTCTTTCGTGTATTAGAGATCATCAGCTTCCCTCCACGGATCTGTAAGAAAAAGAACACCAAGATCTGTCAGGGGTATGCATTTATAAAACATCTAAGGGAAAAAGACACTAAAAACTGAGTTGGTCCCCATTGGAAGCCAAACATGCTGTGATGTTTTATGAAAATGGTGTCTGGGCTCTGGAAAACCATGTAATAATACTAAAGCAAAGTGAGTTTGGTTGTTTATGAAACACTTCACACAAAGAGGACGGCCAAACTGATACGTTTAGTAAAAGCACTGTAATAGCCCATTTAGTCGAGTGGCTGATAAGAGAGTCATAGGAACGACCATGACAGAGAGACAGACAAATAAAAGGTCAGTGTTTTAATGTTGAGAGAGAGAGAGAGAGAGAGAGAGAGAGAGAGAGAGAAAGAGAGACAGAGAGAGAGAAAAGATAAATTCCTATTTGTTAGCTGTTTGTCTGAGTTATTAAGAAAAATGTCCTCGGTGAACTTACAAAATGTTCACAAATGCATATGCTTTTATTTCTATTTCAAATCAATTTGTTTGAATGCTTTGGCAATATTATATGGAAAGAAATATAAATAAAGTCATACAGAGTCACAGTGCCAACAGAAAGTCATCATACCCTGTGAAAATCTTTACCTTTTGTCACATTATAACCCTCATCATCAAAGTGAAAATAAAATTTTAAAACATTCTGGAGGATTATTAAAAATTGAAAAACTAGAATAACATTGTTGGAAAAGTCATCAGTCCTCTGATTTAATACTTCGTAGAGCCACCTTTTGCTTTAATTACAACCATTAATCTTGTTGGATATGTCTGTACTAGCTTTGCACACCTAGATTGGGGAGTATTTGTTATTGGTTCAACGGATCACAAAACTCACGGTTCGGATCATATCACGGTTATTATGTCACGGATCTGATCATTTTTTGAATCCGCAGAAAAAAAAAATGGGGGGTGGGGGGTATGACAGCAGAAACTACCAGCCTAACTAATACATTATTAAAGGCAAGTGAACAGACTGTAAAAAGAACAAATACTGTACACCAATTACAAGCATAGATAAATTCAACATAAAGTTACAAATAAACTATAAGCTCTAACTGTAGTATTAATTTTTGTTTACAGAAATGTAATAATTAAATGTAAAATGACACTGTTCACTGTATACATTTAATATAGATTAATCTTTGTTAAAGCTGTGTTTTGTTGTTTGATTTACATGACAGACAACAGCAGGTATTTATAGGTTGCTGTCACTTTAAGAGTAAGACCCCATGCCACGCACACATCTGATAGATACACATCCAAATTCTCACCTCGTTCAATTAAGACATAACCGAATGTGTTTACGAGAATACTTTCTGAGAGGGGTATTTTGACTGACATAATGCATCTATGTGTCCATCCAAGTTTATTGAGGTCGCGAAAGAGAAATCAATTTGGAATTCGTGAGCTATCTGAAACGCGCCTCTCTCTCTCTCTCTTTCTGTGTGCGCATGAGCCTTGTATGTATGTGCGTCTGTGCACACCAATAACAGCATGGCGTGCAATACCGAAATCCTCTTTTGCCTCTTCTAGCGCTGGAATGGGTTTATATCTATTTAATGTGTGAATTAGCAATACAAAACACGTGCAAATAATAACCTTTCACTCGCGGTTAAACTTACAATTGATCCACGAATCACACGCGTGTCGAACCGTGGGGCTTGGTCCGTATGGATCACGGTTCAACAACAATCCGTTTAACCACTAGTGTTTGCCCATTCTTCCTTGCAGAATTGCTCAACTTCAGTCAAATTTCTGTAGTGAGTGGCAAAGGACTGCTCTCTTCAAATCCATACACAGATTTTGCAAGGAATTTAAGTCTGACTTGGCCACTCAAGGACATTCACCTTCTCATCGTTAAAGGGATAGTTCACCCAAAAATGAAAATTTGATGTTTATCTGCATATACAGATTTTGCAAGGAATTTAAGTTCAGGGCTCTGACTTGGCCACTCAAGGACATTCACCTTCTTATCGTTAAAGGCCCCGATATACTTCAAACAAAATCGAAGAACAAACTGATGTGACGTCATTTCGAACAAAAACAGGCCAAAACGAAGTTCGTTTGGAGTTTGCTTTGGAAGTTCGAAACAGCTTTCTGGAAAAGTTCGCTTCGGCTGGTAAATATTTCCCAGTTCATTTCTCCTCTCGAGTCCATGGAAGTCAGACGTCTGCGAGTGAAAACATGAACACTGCAGAGCTGCTTTATAGCAAAAAACAAAGTTGTACTTCTGATGAAATGAGAGACTGACACTGTTTTTCATGTTTAATACGGTAAAGCTGCTTGATTTTAAACAATCTATTTTATAAAGTGTTATAATATAAAAACGACGTGACTTTACACAGAGCTTGCACAAACAAACACATCCATATTGTCATGACCAGATGCTTTTCTAATGCTTTATTAAAAAATCCTTAATAGTTTCTCAATTTTGTTGTGTTTATTTTGTTACTGAGAGGAAAGCACGCAACATTTTTACATATTCATCTAACCGTTGCTCTCAGCAGTGTGGGCGATGTCAGATGTTCGATTACAGTACATCGCTGCTCACATATTTAGAACTTCGTTTTACCCCTAAACGAAGAACGAAAAAGAACTTCGCTTGAAGTATATCGGGGCCTTAAGCCATTGTTCTTTTGGCTGTATGTTTAGGATCATTGTTGTGTTGGAAGGTGAATGACCTGCCCATCTTCAGCTGTCTAGCAGAAGGACACAGGTTTTCCTCAAGAATTTGGATGTACCAGGCAGCAAACACTTTCCCTTCAATCCTGGCCAACAGCCCATTCCCAGCTAAAGAGAAACATCCCCACAACATAATGCTGCCAACAACATGTTTCACAGTAGGTATGATGTGTTTTGGGTGGTGTGCTGTGTTTGCTTCTCACCAAACTATGTAAAAACTACCAAGCTACTCAGCAAACACAGCATACCACCCAATTGATTTGTTGCTCAATAAACATTTGTTATTTTCAATCTTGAAAATAGTTGTGCTGCTTTGTAATACTTTTTTCAGGACTCTTTGATGAATAGAAAGTTCAGAAATGTATATTTTTTTTTTTTAAAAAGAAAGAACACATGAAAGGACATTCACCGTTATTCTCTCATCCTTGTCGTTCACTTTCACATTGTTCCTCTTCCAGGAGATAGTGGGCTCTGGGTGGCCTCGTGGAGGGATGCACTCCATCACTGCTGGCTCCCCTGCTGCCACAACCACATCACTGGGAGTCTGTCGAAAATCATCCCGGAGAACTGAAGAAACAGGAAAAAAAGACGAAAATGATCAGCAACTGGGAATGGGGACCACAATAGATTTAATAACTCCACAAACAGCTGCACTTATTGTGTTATGTAGCAACATTTGGGGATATTATTTTTTTGCTATGCAATCACTTTGTTAGCTGGTTATCCTGGTTTAATTTGTTTGCAATGTTGTCCTGTTCCCCCTCTCCCTCTGGTCTTAATTTGCTCACTGTCCATGTCGGCCTAATAAATAATGCATTGTTTCCTCTAACACATGACTATAAATAATTAAATCAGTTAGACACTGGCAAATCCACCTTTTTTTTGTTACTGATAATGGCAATAAACAGAAAAATATAACTGACACCAAAATGAAGTTGTGTGCAAAACACAAACAAAGCACACGCAAACACAAATTTGGCAACACAAGCAATAAACACAAGCACAAATATCCTTCAATCGACCTTCCTGCACCTTTAGGGCTGATGAAATCAGTTCCCCTCTCAATCTGGATTTCCATTTTATTGCCATTTATCAGATTCCATAGTGCCAGCACAGCCAATACTTTAATCTGACCAGTGCTCTATCAACTGCACGTTTCCAATTGGTGTTTGTGGCCCAGAGCGAAAGGTTTGGTCAGATAGAGTGTATGAAATGGAAGGCTTTCGATATTGCGCTGGATCAGATCCAAAAGTGAACCAAACTACAGCTCTCTCACTCAGAACACAATATCCAAAGCTCAGACAGCAAATAAATCCACTGAAATAAGAACCCGCTTTAGTCTGCAAGGCATGAGAGAGGGAATTTAAAAGTTCCCTTTATAGCCAAAGGGAACAGACTGAACTCGAACACTGAAACAGGCAGCAGACACTAAATAGTGCCTGAAGAAATTCTTCTTGCAAAATCCTGTTGTATTTTTTCCTTATCTTGATAAAACAGCAATTTCACCTTTCCTTTTTTCATTCACTAATAATTGCTTGCTGCTTATTCAGACAGAAAACCGTTTCATGTAAAATTTCAGTCAGCTTCACAACAGGAGAAATTTGTTCTCACTCTAATTCCTTGTTGATGAATTATTCTAAATGATGGGAGCGTGTGTCATAAGACATGCCCATCTCCATATAAGGGCATACAAAAACCTCAAGTACAAGGGTGCTCAAGGCCAACAGAAACACAAGGCATTTTTAATGGAACATATTTATGCAGAATCTATCCCATATGTATAATACATAATACGTTTTTTGTTGCTGTCTAACAAAAAATGATGTGATAAGACAGTCTATTTCTAATAGACACTTCCTTATTTCATTATTTCTTATTTCAGAGTAACTCTAGTTAAACTCTTAGTTTTTGTAAACGTACTTTCCCAAATAAGAATCTCTATCCCTACTGCCTAATTCGCTTTCTCTCTGACAGTGTCTCTCCTATCTGCCTCCTTTCTCAATCTGTCCTTTTCTCTTGACTGACCTGAACCTTTCCAAATTCTGTAATCCAACCAAACTGACAGAGGTCTGATAACAGTCTGAAAGCAGTCATTTCTCTCTCTTCCCATCCATCTCGTTCACGCTCTCTCTCACCCTCTTTCTCAGACCACTTCACAAAAAAGTTTAAGAGCTGAGAGAACTTTTTTGTTTTAGCTTAAACTGACAGATCAGAAGTGTTACACAAACTTTTTGAACACTTCCTAACATTAAGGCAGATTTCTAAAGCTGCGGAGGCTGAGCTTTTACTTCGTAATATGCACATCAAGCCCTAACGATGATTAATTAATTATAGAGATTAGAGAGATGATAGGGTAAAATTTTGCATATTAAAACAGTCCAAGTGGTGGAATTGATAATCCTTTCAAAACTCTTTCGGTCTCAATTCCAGACAGCACTAGAGGATTTTGTAGAGCTTCAGCAAAATTCACAAAAATCATTTTGTAACACTTAAAGCCATTGAAGTCAACATAAATAACATGTTTTTGTTGTTGTTGTTTTTAAATTAACATTTTGTGTGTGTATATACATATATATAACAAATTAAACAACGCTTTTTCAGTCCCACTGTCCTTCAAATTACCCCATTATACACTAGCATTTCAAGATAAATGCGTACGAGTGTTATGAATATGCTCTTAAATGCAAGACATTAGTTATATCTGTAAAAATCTATCATTGTCATGCACATAATAGATCGACGGCACCACAGTCAAGGTTTGCGGCTTGGGGACACCGGCTGTCCTTCAGCACCGCGAGCGTGTCAGTGAGAGTTTGATGCTATCTCAAGGTCCCTAATACCTCTCGATGAGCAGAGGAACCGGAGTGTTTCTGCGGCAGGTCCTCGAGATTAGAGTCACAAATCTTTAGAGGTTGCTATGGATCAATATAATGCAAGATTTATTATAGCCGAAACAGACTGAAATGCCACAGATGAACAAAAAACAGCCTGACACCAGCTGGAATTAAATTTTTGACTATTAATTATGGGTAAGATATAATTGGTGCATAGGATGCGTTTATGTGGGCGTAAGTGAATCACCGTGTACGCTTTGACTTTAGGATGGATAATGTACGGCCATTACATCTAAATTACTGCGTTAATGTCGCTACAGTGTCATCAGGGAAGGGCGGGAGAGTTCGGTTTGATGAATGAAGCTCTCCGCGCATGTGTGAATGAATATATATTGTTGATGAATCCCAAGCAGGACAACAGAACAGGCAGATATTAGCGTTAGCTATTTGGGCGCCCCTCTTTGCACCTCTAATGGATGTCTGTCAGCTGCTGCTGTTTTAATTTCCTTCCTTTCAAATGTATGCGATAGAGTGCCATCAAGCATGAATATACATTACACTTCATGAGGATGTCATGGTGAATGATGGAGGCTTTCCTGCTTGACAAACATGAGTATAATTGGATGTCTACTGATGTTGCATTTTAAAATAGGGAAAAACCAAAGCTAGTTGTGTCAATCACATTTTATTAAGCTATTTAAAGGTTCGCTCACTATTAACTAACAGGAGATATATTTGTGATCAAACATCAGTTAAATTCAATATTAACTGAATTAATATTTAGTATCAAACACACAAATATAGAATCTGAGTCCAGACCTTAAATTCAGTGAACGTCTTTGGGATGTGCTAGAGTAGACTTTACAGAGTGCTCACCTCTTGCATTGTTAATACAAGATCTTGACCAAAAACTGATGCACCTCTTAATGGAAATCAATGTTGTGATGTTATTTCCATCAAGAAGTGGATCCATTTTTGCTCAAGATCTTGTGATAACAATGCAAGAGTCTCCTCCAGCACATCCCAAAGACTTTCATTGAATTTTCACTGAATCTTGACATTGTCATCCTAGAATATGGTCATGATACAATTTCCTACATGGATGTTTAAGAAATGAAAAACTACACACTCCATCTTTTAGAGTTAAAAGAACCGTACCAAACATAACCATACCATAACATGCTAGAAACATAATAAACAATGCAATAATGATCCAGTCATAGACTCTTAAGTGTTTGCCTATATTTACCACTAACCATGGTAAAATAACTGTTCTGCATGTCCCTGCATGTCACAACAACAGCCGTAATGTTTCAAAGCAAGTCTTAAATAGCTTGACAAGATTTCAACCAGCAGGGTGCTGAGTGTTAGTCAAATCTATTTGGGCAAGCTTGAATCCCTGGTCCTACCTGCAGCTTTAATTAACCTCGTGAATCGGTCCTGAAACACACTGTATGTGAGCTTTCAACTAATTAATTTACACTCACACACACACACACTCACATGCATAAAAACAGAATTGAAGAGTACAGTCCCTTGGGCTTATGGAAATCTAATGTTGCCCTGTTAAGACAACAACTGTTCCAGTTCCCATGAGAGAGGCACCCTCCAATCTGAGGGAAAATGAAGTTCTCATGGACTTTCCCATTCTTGCTGCAAATACGGCTTCCAGTAAACAAGAAATCTGCAAGAAGTCCCTATAATTATTAGAGGTGCTTGCTAAGCCAATAAAGACTAAGCATCTTCTTCTGTTGTTCCTATCTTGACAATCAACACCTTAAGATAAGGTACAAATGACTCTAACAGGTGGGAAAGGGTATAATTTTAAACTAGTCCTGGTCCAGCTCTGACCAAGAGAGCTTCTATAAACCCTGATTAGACTGCCAATTACCCACAAACCCTGGGGATGAAGGATTAAGACTATGACCTTTGACCCCTTATGTCGGCCTCGGGGGGAAACCCCCTCTCCTTCTCCTTCTTTCCATCTTTCTATCTCCTCTGAAAACAAAGTCGGTGTAATCCTACCCGTGAGTGCCGCAGTCCACTTCAATTACCTCCCTCGGCAGCCACTATAGCTGCATTCTGTGGGGCATGGCTAATGAATCCCCTGACTCGCAACCTTTCCCCTCTCAAAAATCAATTCTTCATCCCCGGTCCTTCATTAATTTTAAAGTCGGATCTCTGACATTGTAAGGTATTCCTTAAAACCACCAGCATATGACTCTGCTGGGGCCTTTCACTTGCAACCAATGCAGCTGTCTATACAGTAATGAGACTGTTTGTTTGAGTCACTGAGTGGCAGGTGAAAGGCTTTATTAAAATCAATTCAAAAGTGGAGACGGGTGCTTTGGTAGTCTGTTTGAGGTCTTTTTCAGCATTACAACCAGTTTGCATTGCTGAAAGTGCATTTAAAGCTCTAAACATTAGTTTTTTATGGTGTTTGGTACTTTTATCCGCTTTCTAAATAGTTTTGACTAAGCACACAAATGCATCCACAGTCATTCACGCCTAATGAAAAGGTTTATCGTCAAGCGTGATCAGGCACTCAAAAGCATGTTACTTTGTTCCCTGAAAGCTTGCATGCTTTACGATCACTCATGAATAAAATCTAATATTCAAATGACAAATGGCTCTCTCTCAGTGATGAAAGGTTTATGTTCGCAGAGGCGCTTTCAGCATTTGAGTTGGTCATCTGTCAATCTGTCCTCTCTGCATGAAGCGATCTATCAAACGTTCAGACATACACATAGACAAACGCATGCTGAAGATGGCTTCATCACGCAGATATGGGCTGTAATCTCTGTGAGGCATTAATCTTATTAAATTCGGGTCAGGAAATCATGAACCGTGTCAATATCAGTTTTACAAGCTCTAATCCGTGTGCCTTGATATTAAAACTCTGCACGCTCCCTCCAATGTGAATTTGATTTAGGGATGTGCAGGTGCCCAATGACGCATCTTACATGTTTATGATTTCATACTGTTTTATTAACATCCCGCCATCACTTAAAATTCAAGTTATGTGAGTTTAGCATGCACAATCAGGTGAACAGGTGGTAGTTGACCGACAGGCTATTGATTTATCTGACTGATGAGGTATAATGCTAATCATCATCTTTGTGTGTGGACATATGGAGAGCTTTAGGTCTGTCCGCTGGTTTCTCAACCCTCTCATCTTCTTTAAATGGTCACATTTGTCCTCCAGCCCCCTGGACGTCCAATTATCCACAACAGATCACCCCTGACCACCCCAGACCAGGGCAGACCTGAGGCAGGAAAAGGGAAAAAACCTTCCACTTATACAGACACCCACCACCACTAAAAACAGCCCTCAGGGACTCTGTTTTTGAAAGAAGTATCTTATGCTCACCACGGCTGCACTTACTGGATCAAAATACAGTAAAATCACTTATAATGTGATATATCTCTACAATTCAAAATAACTGTTCTAGTTTAATATATTTTAAATTACTATTTTATAATACATTTATTCCTGTAATGGCAAAGCAGAACAAGAAAATTAAAGGTGCTGTATGTAATTTGACTGTACTAAGCACAACAATTCCATATGTTTGCAGATATTTAGGAAACATGCTAAGTTCACATACTTGTTTCTCAACAAAACAATGCTACAGCCGGTCACTTTCAAATTTGCATTCTGTGTCGGAAATATCTGTTTTGGTCTGTGTGATCTCACACACTAAATTATGCCAAATTAATTATATAATAAATTATATTAAATTATTGCCAAATTATCCTATAGTATTTCGACACCCCGGGTTGCCATTTGTGTGAAAACACAGTGTATTGTAGCCACGGAAGCCAGCAAACTAGGTCAGAGATCGCAGATTCTACCCAACCTAAAAAGCCTCGGCATCCATCTAAAATGCTCTATGACCAGAGGCATATTAAAAAGCTGATATTCAACTCATCAACTTACAGTGTAAGGCTCGTCGCCTTCTGTTGTCAATTATGCTTGTTCCTGTTGCGTGTCCTCAACTTGGCAACCCGTGTGAGCGTTGAGTCTGAGGAGGAGGGGGCAGGAGAAACAATCCTCTCCAACCCTCTCCAATATTTTGAATTTGGACTGCAGTACCCATTTCAACCACTAGCTGTCAATATCACATATGGCACCTTTAATAAAGTTAAATAAAATAAAATAAATTTAAAAAAAAAAAAGAATTTTTTAGCAGCTTTTACTCCAGAAATCATTCTAATATGCTGATTTGATGCTCAAGAAACATTTATTATTATTATTAATATTATTACAGTTGTTCAGAACAGTTGTGCTACATTTTTGTGGAAACCACGATTAACATTATAAAATGTTTTCAATGTCCGGTTGAAACACTACATTTGGTGCATAATACTGAAAGCATTAAAGGTGTACACAAACTTTTTTAA
The DNA here is from genome assembly GCF_018812025.1 of Megalobrama amblycephala. Taxonomy (NCBI): domain Eukaryota; kingdom Metazoa; phylum Chordata; class Actinopteri; order Cypriniformes; family Xenocyprididae; genus Megalobrama; species Megalobrama amblycephala. Next base: position 51,491,150 of record NC_063045.1, read on the forward strand.
ACAGAAAATTATGGACAACAAAAAAAAAAACGGTTTCTCTTGAGCTGTCTGGGTGTATGAGTGATTTCCTTCTTTTCTCTGTAGTGATTTGCGGCCGCCACTAAGAGTTCCCTTGTGGAGTCAACACAATTACAGCAGCTTTGAGAAAGAGTACTTCTCTTGAATACACCTGTCTCTGGCCCACATGAAAGGACATCTCAATATCTTCCTCCAAATCTCTGGACAGTTGCGGCTAAACCTCTGCCCTGCAGTCAGTTATGGCTGGAAATAATATATCAGACTGACCCACAACTGCAAGCAAAATAACTCAAAGAACTTGTGACATTTTGAGGTATTTAAACTCTAATCTCCTCTGCCATCAATGACACTTCAGAGGATAAGAGGATCTAGATCAGGTTTCATATCTTCTGGCTATGAGATGCCACAGCAGCTTGGAAAGGTTGGATTTCAGAGGTCTTCTGCAGTCACGTTAGCATCAGTATGGCCCAGTGCCGAACACATCTGTTGCAGTCGATGGACCCACGGGCTGGGCCAGCTCCTGACAGAAGTCGGGGGGTGGTGGGACAGAAGCGAAGAGGGGTGGAGAGGTAACAGGGGAGTTGGGGGGTTGGATATGACGCTTGAGGCACGTGCAGCTTGGACATCTGTCCCTCTTTCCAACCCCCACCAGCTAACATCCCCTCCACCACACACAAATACACACTAGTCTACAAACACACACACACACAGAGAGCGATCTGCTGCCTTCAACGTTTCATCATCCCAAACCCCGATAGGATCAAAGAGGCCTCTCCAGACGTAATGAGCCCGGTGCTTGCTCAGGGCAGAAGCCCAGACTGATATTGCCTTGGGGACAGTGGGAAATCAACGCTGCATGTACGCCATATTCACTTTTTCCGGTTTCTTTCGGCTTTTGTTTGCGGTTGCATTAGCATGTGCATGTTTGTCTTCGTCTCAACGTTCATTTAGATGCTGTCTCTGCTGCTTAGCTATCACCTGAGTCCTGTTAGAACACAACAGCTGGGATCCCTCGCTCTCTCAGTCTCTCTCTTTCACAGCTGATTGATGAAAAGCATCTGGATGCACTGATGTGGTGACTATGCATGGAAAATAATTTCCTCCATGTGTGAGAAACGCTCTGACCCACCAGGCTGATGTTAATATTCAGGTACCCTCACAGGACAAACAATCCAAGAGAAAAGGCTTAATGCTAAATGACCAATTTTGTGCAGTTTCAAAGATTCAAAACAATTAAAACAAAATAAAAATAAATCACTAATTTGTTTTGTAACAAGTATTAAGAGTACATAAGTAAATAAATAGTAACTGTAATATCTGAAAAGAAAAAACGTGTATATATATATATATATTTTACACACCATGTTCCAAATTATTATGCAAGTGACATATCAGTAAGGTTTCAGTACAATAAACATTCAGATTTTAGTTTTTCTAAGAAAATGTTTGTTTGTTTATTTATTCATGTCTTTTTAGAATTAATTTGCCAGGTCTATGGAAACCCTACTTAGAAGTTGTTCTTAAGCAAGTCACAGTTCTCATGCAATATGGGGAGGAAGAAAGATCTTTCTGAAGATGAAAAGCATGAAATGGTGCAATGTTGTGCAAAAGGCATGAAAACAACTAATATTGTGTGAAAACTGAATGGAGATTATCGAATTATCATAAGATCTAAGATCTAAGATCTAGGGTTTCCATAGACCTGGCAAATTATTTTGTCTGACATTGATACCAGTTATCTAAAAAGACATGGATAAATAAACAAACAAACATTTTCTTAGAAAAACTAAAATCTGAATGTTTATTGTACTTAAAACTTACTGATATGTCACTTGAATAATAATTTGGAACACGATGTGTGTGTGTGTATATATATATATATATATATATATATATATATATATATATATATATATATACATATATATATATACACATATATACATATATATATGTCTGTGTGTGTGTGTGTGTGTGTGTGTGTGTGTACACGCGTTTTTGTGATTTATCAGGACACAAATTTGTATAATGATGGGTATTACACTGGTATTATGACGTAAACATGAAATATGGAGACATTTCACGAGTCCTCATATTTAAAATAGCTTTAAAAACATACAAAACAATGTTTTATTAAAAATGTAAAAATGCAGAATGTTTTCTGTGATGGGTAGGTTTAGGTGTAGGGGGAAAGAAGTTCCAATCAACCTGAATTCATCCTATTTATAGGCTATAAGTGAAATATTTGCAAGCAAATAAATAACTAAATAAATAGCACTTATAATATCTGCTATAAAAACAAGTAAATAAGTAACTTGTAAGTAATAAGAAAGAAAGAAAGAAACAAACAAAAAAAAAAAAAGAAAAGTAAAAAAAAAAAAATATTTGTACCACTGCAATCCTTGGGTTGCATGTTGTGGGACACAACTCAGCTTTACAACGCTCGTAAATCCTTAGTTGCGGTGGCAGACACTGTGAAGACTCAAGAAATAACAGTGATATTTCATCTTTTTACGACCCAAAAGCGCTCCCCAGCTTCCCTATCCAGCCTGCTGAAATGATATGCATTCTATATGAGGGACGGAGAGAATGAGAGACGGAGAGATGTATGAGACGTGCTGCCGAGGTACATCATTTCAAGGCTCTTAACTGCCCATAAACAGGCCCGTCTGGTCTTCCCCGAAACCTTTTACCCCTCGCCATGTCAGGGCGACAAATTGAAGTTATAAATGAGTATTCTTTATGAGCAAGGCCGCATGTGCAGTGCTGGAGGTGGGTGTCATTATCCAGAAAAGGAGGAGGAGGAAGGGGGCGTTTGACCAACAGTAGGATCCAGAGGCACAGAGCCAGAGGAATCGACTCTAACCTCCACCCCATTCACTGTTAATCACTGTCCCACCAGCAGCTGCCTGGAGCGGCCCTTGCTAGCTACATCAGGGTACGCCAGCTTCATTTAAATGACAGAGAGGTGGTTTTATACAGAGGAGACGCCATCAGGAAGGGAAACAATCTAGTCATTTTAAATGTGCACTTGTGCTGCATTAAGATTCAGTAAATTATTCTGGAAATATATACAAACGGTTGATGTATATCGCACTTCATCTCTCTTCTGAAAACTGTTTTAGAGTGGTATTTGTGCCTAAACCCTAGGAAGTTCACAAGATTCAGCTCTATCCTGGAGTCAATCGCAGGATTTCTGGTCTAAAGCTAGATGGGAGGTTAATCTTCACACCTTACCCTGCATGTGACGGCCTGCCACTCAAGATAAACCACAGACACACACAAACATGTTCACCTCTTTCCCAACAAATCCTTACAGGGTTAGTTCACCTAGAAATAAAAATTCTGCCATTTACTCACCTTCGATATCATTCCAAACATATACGCCTTTCTTTATTTCTTTGTGGAACGCAAAAGATATTTGGATTTTTTTTTTTTTTTTTTTTTTTTATTGTATATACAATAAAAGTCAATGGTGTCCAATTTAGTTCTGGAATCCACTGACTTTCATTGGAATGTTTTAGACGTTTTTGTCTAAACATTGTTGTTATTGTTAACTAAATCTAATTGAAATAAAGCTGATGTGAAATAAAATGATAAATTTTGCCATGAGACTTAATTGAAATAATTTGAAAAACTAAAATTACTAAAACTAAAAGAAAAAATTCAAGCTAAATATAATATAAAAAATATATTAAACATTTTTTTTTTAATTATTTTTAAACAAAAAAGTTCCAAAACTTTAAACTTTAAAAGCCTTTATTTTTATATTTTCAGTTTTAATTGTAGTTTAATTCAAAATATTGAAAATACTACTACTACTACTACTACTAATAAAATCATTATCAAAGAAAGACCCATATATCTTTGTGTTTTACAGAAGAAACTCATACAGGTTTGGAATATTTGGAAATGAGGGTGAATAAATGAATTTTCATATTTGGGTGAGCTATCCTCTCCACCACAATTTAGCCTGTCAGTTACATTTACAATGCATTATGGGTAAGTTCAGTTGCTTACATCACTAGGTTGTTGTGATGGAATCTAGACTTCAATAGAGGCATTCTAGTTCTCCACCAGACACAATAACGCTTCGTCTTGGCCGTTTCAGCTCTTCTACAATACATTAACTTGCAGATCAAATGTTTTTTTGTTTTTTTTATCAGAATAAATTATCTAAACTAAATCAGACAAGCCTCAAATTTTCTCATCTTTGATGCCTAATAAGAGGTCAGCTCCAAACCATTTGCATAACCTCCCTTATGTCCCAATTTCATTGTATTAAGAAGCGTTTTGTAACAACAGAAACTACTAAACCACTTCAATCGAGTGTTTTGGAGGGAAAACAGCTGCTCGGTGGGTGGCTGACTGTCTAACACGTTTGCCCCTACTGTAAACTCATCATTATTCAGTGCTTGGGTGCGTTGCGTGTGTGAACCGTTACCAGCTCCTGCGCTGCTGGACACAACGCTGGCCCACAAAACGCCTGAGTGGAGAACAAAAGCAGAGGAGATAAGGGGATGAGGGAGGGGAGGAACTCTGTATTGATGGCACATCTAGGAGGAGAGCCCCAGGCCCCCCCATAGCTGGTCTTTTTGTATGCAGATACCGACAACAATAAGTCCATTAGTGATGTGGTCTAATCCGGCGCGTGTGGCCGACCACGGTGGAGGCTAATAGAGACATGGTCTTTGGAAAGAAAGAGGATTACTTTAATCTAGTGATGGTCTGCACTTCTCGAGCTTAATGAGAGGATGGGACTGAACTCTGTCTTTGTCCATCATCGCCCCCCTTTCCGTTAATGAAACGTCCCCCCATAGAAATCCACAGCCATCTGAGGAAAACTGAAATGTCCAACTGTCCAAAACGAACCAGCACTGTCGAGTATGAAGTATTGAACTTACGAAGAAAGTTTAGTGCCTCATGCAGTTCAAAACACTTAAGGTGATGATACACGTGGCAACTTTTTGAGCAATATTGCTGGGCAATGTTGCCGTCAACGGGCAACCTGATGAGACACAGGGCAACTAATTAGGGCAACAGACAGTTGGCAGCAACTAATCAGAGAGGAGCAAATCTATTGCCAACCCAATAAATACCTTATTATAGGCACTTTATTTCAACTTTTCAAATATTTTCTTCATTTTTATTAAAAATAAATGCCTTTCCAATCCGATTTGTGATAGAAAAAGGGAGAAGAGCAAGTTCAGCAAAAGGCGGATTCGAACCCGCGTTGATCGCATCAAAAGCTACATTCATGTGCCATACGCCCTACAGCCTACGCTACTACAGTCGTTAATTTAACTCCGTCTTTTTAGTATTTAACTGAAAACATTCAATGGCTTAATTACAGCTTACATGCATTACTTTGGACAGTTGTTGGTATTTTAAGCAATATATGAGGTAAATTCCCTGTTTTGGGTTGACGCATGACAACTTACTAGCGTAGCTGAGAGGCCGCCATCTTGTTTGAATTTTTTCTGAAATCTCCAAACCGGTCACGTGATCGGCCGCTAACATTCTGATTGGAGGATCTCAAAAAATTGCCCACAACCGATCTAATGTATCCAGATATAAATTTGTTGCTCATTCTCAATGGGAAAGTGCCCAAGCAACGTTGCTCGGCTACATTGCCCGGCAACATTGCTCAAAAAGTTGCCCCGTGTATCATCACAATTACACTACGTCCTACGCCTTCTGTATTCAACTTACGAAAAAAGCGCAACTACCGCGCCTTTTTCATGAGTTGAATACGGAAGGCGGTCTGGCGGAAGCTAGATATTTTACTTTATAACTTGTTGAATATGGATATTTTTCTTACAAAATCGCTTCAATTCAGAAGGCCTTTATTTACCCCCCGGAGCCATGTGGAGTACTTTTATGATGGATAGATGTACTGTCTTCAGCTTCATACTCGTTGGTTCTGTTCACTGCCAATATAAAGCTTAGATGCGTCAGAATATTTATTAATATAACTCTGATCATGTTCATCAGAAAGAAGAAAGTCATATACACCTAGGATGGCTTGAGGGTGAGTAAAGCTTGGGGTAATTTTCATTTTAAAGTGAACTAATCCTTTAATGCATTATTGCCATGTTAACTTGTCCTAAATTCAACACAATAGAGATTTTCTTCATATGGGGTGCAGTCTGAACATGTTTTTTCAACCTCGTTTTGATTGACAGGATATAATCGGCCATGATCATTGGCTGTTTTTATGATCAATGACCGCGAGCGTAAAATAATCGCTTTTATCAGCTGATACTGATTATTGGCCAATACATTGGTGCATCTCTAATATATTATATATGTATACACACATATATGCATACATAAATATGTTTTTTTTTTTTTTTTATGTTAAAAACCTGTACGTTTGCAACTGTTGCTGGAAGCTCTGGAAAAAAAAAATCATTTTATTTAGTTAACAGACAATTTTTGCCTGAGGATCGCTAGAGGTAAGACAGCTGCTTCGAAATAAAATTATTGATTTTAGAACAGTACTTCATACAAAAATGTGCCTAAAACAAAATATTTTAGCTAATGTAATACACAGGAAAAACACAAATGCACAAAAGAGTTAAACATCACAAAACCTGTGTCAAATATACTGTCAAAAGCTTTTATGCTGTTGTAGAAAATCAGCAGAGAGCTTGTAAATAGAGTTCAACAATCATGAGAACAATGTCTGAAATAATCAATGTGCCACCAGCAAAGACGTTACTTATGTAATGGATTCTCAATAGACCGCAGAAATCGAATTGTGTACAAGCCTACGAGGTAACTACAGTGCTATTTTACCACACCACACGTGGTACTAAAATCATGAGAGCAGACAGGGCTCGAACTCAGCGGAGCAGTCAGATTCTGAGAGCGCTCTGCGTGATGCGTCAGTGCATATCAGCGGGACAGGTCTCGGGATAAGGCTTGACGTTGAAGCCTTTCCTCGCAGGGGTTTGAGGAGGGATTCTTGTTCATCCCAAATCCTCTGATCCTTCAAGGTGAGCCCGTCTGCTAAAAGGAGCTGCATTATACGCTTTTGAAAGACGTCACAAACGTGGGCAGGCTGAGACGTGCACTGTCTCCGAGTTTGATTAGATTGGCTGGAAAATTTGATTGGTTGACATTGCTTGATGAAATTGAACTGTCATCTTTTGTTCTGGAATCTTTACGTGATCAGTTCTTGTTCAAATGACCTTGAATTTTAAAATTTACAGGAAAAGAACTGGGCCAGATTTGTGTTACTATAAGGGGCTGAAACCAGCAAAAGAAGGGAGAAACAAGTAAAAAAAAGACGTGAATTAAAGGCCAACAGAAATGTAACAGCTTAAGCAAAAGTGTTGCTTTTGCTTATGGTGGGTGTGCGTCTCTATGCTCTCCTACCTTCTAAACACAGACCAATATCCTGGCCCATTGCTCTCTCCCATTGCTCTGATGCCAGCTGGCAATGCCAACGAGAGAGAAGCAATCAATCATCCCAGGGCTGGTGCCTGCACAAAATCTCCGGGTATACGGATCGCACAGCCACATATGCAGTGAAAAGAAAAATAATTTAGCATTCGCAACGACCAGTTCCCATCAATCACGACACTTAACAGGCTTACTAACTTCATTTTAAGCTTAAATGTTGTCCTCTCACTCTACAATAATAACATCAGAGGTGTTTTAAAAATAAGGCTAAAGTTCAGATCTGAATAATAGGCATTTTAAGAAATATGCCGTCCTGCACAAAGCCCTTAAACTCACCTTGCAATTTAGTATGCCAGTAAAATGGACGATTACAATTTTATGATCTCTGTTAAGAAAATGAATAGATGCAATTAAAAAGTCCCTATGGTGGTCAGGCTCTCCCAAGTCAACAGCAATGATTACACATTCATTTAACCACAACCGCAGAGTGAAACAATTGTTTCATGAGGTATACGAGTAAGCAAAAGTTCATATAAAATGTCATAAACAGGAAAGTTGATTGGATCAAGCCACATTCTGTTTGAGCAGCACATACAGGTATGTGCATCCACCTTATTTTTTTTAGGTAAGAGCAGGAATAGCCATTTGTAATTTTAATGTGTCTGGCTTCCAGTGTCATTCGCTTCCAGTTATTTTCAGCTGTACAAAACAGCTCGTTATGCTGCTTGATATTGCAAACTGGTATTTCTTACCATATTATTTTAATGTATATTGTCTTAATTATAAACACACTGGTTTGTAGCACAAACAGTTGTAATGTTTACTGCACTTTGATATTCTTCTTGTTATTCCCTATAGCAGCTAATAAATCGGAAGTCTCACACAAAAACACCTTATTTCTTATTAAATGTATTACTATTAAAGGGTTAGTTCAGCCAAAAATGAAAATTCTGTCATTTATTACACACCCTCATGTCGTTCCACACCCGTAAGAACACAAATTAAGATATTTTTGATAAAATCTGATGGCTCAGTGAGGCCTGCATTGACAGCAAGTTAATTAACACTTTCAGATGCCCAGAAAGGTAATACAAGTATTTAAAACAGTTCATGTGAGTACAGTGGTTCAACCTTAATATTATAAAGCGACGAGAATACAAAATTACAGTATTTCTACAATATCTATTGGTGGCTGATTTCAAAACATTGCTTTGAAGCTTTTCGAATCTTTTGTTTTGAATCAGTGGTTCGGATCGTATATTAAACTGCCAAAGTCATGTGAACTATTGAAATTGCGAAACACTTATGATGTAACGAAGCCTCGTTTACTGAAATCACGTGACTTTGGCGCTCCAAACCACTGATTCGAAACAAAAGATTCGTAAAGCTTCGAAGCTTCATGAAGCAGTGTTTTGAAATCGGCCACTACTAGACATTGTTGAATAAAGTCATTATTTTGTTTTTTTGGCACACAAAAAGTATTCTCGTAGCTTTATAATATTAAGGTTGGACCACTGTAATCACATGAACTGTTTTAAATATGTTTTTAGTACCTTTTTGAACAATTGAAAGTGTTAATGATCTTGCTGTCAATGGAGGCCTCATTGAGCCATCGGATTTTATTAAAAAATATCTTAATTTGAGTAATAAATAACATAATTTTCATTTTTGGGTGAACTTACTCTTTAAATGTAACTACTGACTTAGCATTTAAACCAATGTAAAAAAGAAAAAAAAAAAAAAAGAAAAAGAAAAAAAAGACCTCACTGTAAAACAGTCTCTTCTATCAGTGAACTGAGCTACAGAGAGACACAAATAAAGAGTTGTTGGTGTCTCAGAGTTGGTAGCAACTATTGAAAGTGGATGGTGGTTCCCTAGGGTGTCAGAGTTGGGCTGCATTGTTCCTTGTGTCTGCCTGCTCTGGTCATAACCCTGACTATACAAAAGCACACAGATGCACCACTGCTCATCAGGTTGAGTGGGGGTGTAGTCTAAACTCCTCCTTGCACCACCTGTTGCTCATTCAGCAAAACATTGTCTCTCTTTCTCTCGTTTCCTTTTACATTTGCCTCTCTTTATTTCTTTCTGTCCCCCAGAAGTTTATTATGACTATCTTTACCGCACATCTTTCCCCCTTCCTCTCTCTTGCTTCATCCAAGGTGACCATGTGTTCATATGTCTAAGCTGTGTTACTCGTGACTGGCTTTAATTAATTAATTAGGTAGTGTGAGAGTTAAATAGCCAGGGGACAGAAGGCCTGTGTCGCCCCGTGTCCGAATGACCCCGCCCTGTCAGCAGTCTCCCTGACCCCTGGAGTTCGACAGGCTAAGTGATCTCATTATTGCTGCACGGACACACACGCAGCCACATTGCGTCTGGACAGACCGGGTCGACTTCACTGGTTAATATGAATTTGCTAGAATTAGCGAAGACAAGCGAAAAATGCATTTGAAACTTGGCACCTCTTCTCTTCTGTACTTCTGTTCCCTGAAAATTCAGGGAGATTAATAGCTCACATATTTACAACAGAGGCTTTGGAATAATAAATCTACTTTGTCGATGCATCTCATCAAAGTCTGGATGAAGTTTTAGTAGCTTTGTGGGACTGTAACGGCCTTCTGAGTCATGATGAAATAGGAAGACGGATCACAGAAATCTGATTCATGCAGTTTTTATAGCTGCATCAGGGTGTGTCGGTGCATTAGAGCTACAGTAAAAGACTGCTCAAATTTAATTAAAAAGCTTTACAATGCTCTTTTACAATGCCCTTTTCTGCTGGTTTCATAATCAGTTTATATTGAGGAGTTTCAAAGTCTGGATGGTTTTGGGCCTCCCTTTCAGCACCCACACAGAGATCCTAGATCCAAGGCAATAAGGTTAATAGCACAGAGGGCAGGCGGCCCAGAGGGGAACAGCATGCCCTACTGAACATAAGCCACTATTACTTTAGTTTTGTCCTGGACTGAGGGGCTTCACATAAATAGGCTTATCTGTCAGGATGTCTCCAGCTTAAACCCTAGAGGTACAGTGAGACCCACAAGAAAACCCTATATATATATATATATATATATATATATATATATATATATATATATATATATATATATATATATATATATAATGAAATATAAAAAATATATTTTATATCTATATGTCATTGTTTCAACTTAGATAAGATAAGAATAGATAGATAATATTTATAATTCTATATTTTTATTATTGAATAAAAATATATATATAAATATTAATGCATTACATTAAAACAATGACAAACAGATAGCTAACATTTTTATATAAAAATATTAATATTAAATTATAAAATAATACAAATCATATTTTTAAAACAATATTTATTACAAATTATTAACTAAACAAATATAAAATTTGGTAAATATTAGCTTGAAAAAAGGAATGTGTTCAATAGCATATAGCAACAGAAATCAGGACAATCCTAGTTAAAATTCAGTTCGAATTTGTTGCTAACCCATGTTTTTGCAGTACAGGTTTTGGGACTCTCCTCATAAGTGGAAAAGTGTGAAAGTTTCCCGCCTCTCACAGCCAATCAAAACACAGAACAAGAGTATCTTATCTTCCTTTCACCTGTTCATTCCCAACATTCCATAGGACAGCTGTTCTTCTGTCTTCACCTGTTCCCCTGGAAACCAGTCCTGACCCCCCCAAAAAACTTTCATTAGATGCTCCAAATGGCTGATGTTTACCCATAAGCCCTTGTGAGCCATGCAAAAGTATAAAGAGGGGCGACAGCAAATGCTGAGCATCATTTAAAAAGTAATAAACCACAGATGAACCACCACAGATCCATTCCCTTTCATCTATCATTTAAAGTGTGAGGATTCTGTCACTGTAAATCATCCCAGCTCCGGCTTCATCATCTGAGTAATGTAACTGTGCCTACATAACTCATCACCTCGACCATAAATACCACCTTCAAATGCAGCATATATAAACAGGCTGTTAAAACACTCTCTGGGAATTCGGTCCCTCCCACGCACACCAAGCCAAGAGCCTGTTTATTCTCACCAGAACATCTCGCGTTTGACCGAAGATCTGTGCCCTGCTAATGTACGACATGCTGCCTGCTGGTGGCAGATCAACATGCCTGGCATATGGGTTCCCTCCTTCTCTTTTCTATTTATCTTTCTACCTCCCTTTCACTCTATATATACCCATCTTTGCCAACCCCCCAAAACCTGTGAACCAGACAAGCTCTATGGCTGGCAGCAGACCCCTCATCCCAGTCTCCCGCCCACCACCTGGCTAATGGAGCTGTGCCACGATGGAGAAAGATGATCTCCATGTAGAGAGCTGGCACTATGTGCCCAAATCTCATCAATTCCCACAGAACATCATCAAAAATCAGCTATTCTAATGTTTTATTACATTAAAGGTACAGTTCACTCCAAAAAATGAAAATCGTCATAATTTGCTCACTCTCTTGTTGTTCCAAACCTGTATAACTATCTACTTTGGAAAATACACAAAATATAATATTCTTAAAGAATATCTGGTGGGGGTTTTTTTGTTTGTTTTTTTCCATTGTTGGTTTGGTCTTTTATTACATTGACAAAACAGTTGAAATATTTGTCAAAATATATTCTTATATTCACAGAACAAAAAATTTAAAGAGGATTAGAACGACAAAGATGCCGAAAGAGAGTAAGGGTGTAAATGAGGGCAGTCATATTTTAATGTACCCATTATGATGTCACAATCACATTGTGATGTCACAATGAGTGTTGGGGAAAGCTACTTTTAAAAGTAGTGCATTACAATATTGCGCAACTCTCTAAAAAAAATAACTAATTGCATTACTTAGTTCCTTTTTATGGAAAGTAATGTGTTAAGTTACTTTTGCGTTACTTTTGCTCATCTGGTCTGGGCTTGCTTGTTCGTTTTTAATAAAAACAGTTCTATTTTTGGCAAATGTAAAGGCTCTTTTGCACCAACAGTGAAATGAATAAGCTTCAAGCTAAAGAAACTGCAAATTCACACCTGTACAGTAGAGGGCGCAGCTCAAATAAACCTTTCAGCTGTGCTGCCATTCTGGATTAGAGAAGAATGCAGGAGAAGAAAGTTAAACAGTCTTACTTCAACAATAAAAGCAAAAAAAAAAGAAAAAAGAAACACAAATGTGATGTTTAATGTCATTTTTGCTTAGTAGTGTGGTTAAATTTGGATCATTAAAGGTCAGCAGCAAATACATTGCTTAATAAATTAAGATTAAATACATAAAGTATATATATGTGTAATTTAACTTTTAAATATTGCTGGTTTGCATAATATTATGAGTTTGCATTTGCAATTTTTTATTTATTTTGAGGAATACTGAATCTGTGAGATGAGTAAATGTATGCTCTCATTTAATCTAGAACTACAATAACCACATACTTATTTGAAAAAGTAACATATATTATGTTGTAAATTTAAAAGTAACCAGTTACTTTATTAGTTACTTGAAAAAGTAATCTGATTACGTAACTCACTTTCCCATTCAGTCAGTCACGTTCGACGTTACGTCGATACTGACGTAATGGGGTCTCGCTAGGGAGCCCAATCACCTCCAAGGATACAAAACAAGCCAATGGGAATTGGCCTGTGAGATTTACATGCCGGGCCCCTCCCCCGGCATCCGGGTATAAATAGGGCCGGCATACTCACCTTCATTCATACTTTTGCTTCGGAGCCGATCGGCTGATCATCTTTCACCTCCTTAAAAGAGTGAAATTTCAAAAGAGCAAAAACAGCAATTCTAATTGCTATAGGGACACGGTCCTGCAAACAGCAATTTTAATTGCTACTGCCTGTTTTTGTTCCGGTGGCCTGCTCGAGTCTCTCCAGCTGGTGGGAAGGCACATTCAGCGGTGGGGGTGACGACGCGCTGCCCACAGGACGGTGCTACGCCCATCCCTGGGTGCTTCGGCTGGTGAGGTATACTGAAAGAGCAAGCACGGGCGATCAGCGTCTTTTTCAAGATGGCTTTTCGTCCGTGTGTTTCTGGATGCGGTCGTTTCCTGACCTCTTCTGACGGCCACGATCACTGCCTCACGTGTCTGGGTAGACCGCACACTGAGTCGGCGCTCGTGGATGGTTCATGCCCTCACTGCGAGGGCATGTCCATGTTGGTGTTGAGATCGCGCCTCTCCTTCTTTAACACGGAGGTGAGAGGCCCCTCTGTCACTACCCCAACGCCAGCGGCTGTAGCGGCCGCTGGCCAGGCTAGTGCTCTGGGAGATCTGAGGATCACGGTGGGAGCCACTTCGTCGGGTCCGTCCCCACGAACCTCCCACTCCTCAACAACACCATGTGCCGTTGAGATGCCGCCTGCTGTCGCGGGGCCCTCTTCGGGGGTGCCCCACGTCACTTTCGGCGCTCCGGAAGAGGATCGGATGTCGATCGCTGCATCGGGGAGTGGGTTGAACGGCTCAGAGTCCGATGATGACTCCGAGCTTCCGCCCTCAGGGGCGGTTGCTCAGTCGGAGGCGGACTCTGAGTTAACAGCCATGCTTGCCCGGGCCGCCGCGGGCATCGGGCTCGAGTGGAACCCTCCACCGTGTCCCGAGCGCTCGCGGCTGGATGACTGGTTTCTGGGGTCGGGCCGTAGCGCTCAGCCGCGTCCCGCCCCAGTGCCGTTCTTCCCGGAGGTGCATGAGGAGCTCCAGAAGACCTGGTTGGCACCTCACACTGCCAGACTGCGGTCTTCTGCCTCCTCCACTCTCACTACCCTCGATGGAGGAGCCGCCAAGGGATACGTGGACATCCCGCAGGTGGAACGTGCGATTGCGGTGCACTTGTGCCCGCAGTCCGCGGCCACCTGGCGGAATCGTCCACGGCTCCCGTCCAAGGCGGGTAAGACCACGGCCGCTCTCGCTGCCAAGGCTTACTCCGCTGCTGGACAGGCGGCTTCTGCCCTGCACGCCATGGCTATTCTGCAGGTCCATCAGGCTAAAGCCCTGAAGGACCTGCACGAGGGTAGTGCTGAACCAGGGTTGCTTCAAGAGCTGCGCGCCGCGACCGACCTCGCCCTCCGGGCGACGAAGGTCACGGCACGCGCCCTGGGTCAAACGATGTCCACCCTGGTGGTCCAGGAACGGCATCTTTGGTTGGACCTGGCTGAGATGAGGGAAGTCGACAAAGCTCGCTTTCTTGACGCCCCCATCTCCCAGGCCGGCCTCTTCGGCGACACCGTCGAGGACTTTGCCCAGCAGTTCTCGGCGGTGCAGAAGCAGACGGAGGCCATCAAACACATCTTGCCCAGGCGTGATGATGCCACCAATCCGCCTCGGGCCGTGCCTCCGTCTGCTCCTCGCCGAGGGCGTCCCCCTGCGGCTCAGGCTCCTGTGAGGTCGGAACCCTCCCACCCTCCTCGAGCCACCCGCAGGAAGGCCACGCCCCCCGCCCAGACCGCCAGGCCTCCTTCTAAAAAGAAGAAGGCTAAGAAGCGGCCCTGAGACGGGAGACCCGGAGGTTTCGGAAGCTGCTCAGGAGACGGGGACCGCTCCGCTCCTTCCCCCGGGACAGGGCCCGGGGGAGAATCCTGTGTTGTTTTTTTCTGTTCCACCGCTGGCCGCAAGGCACTGCCTTCCCACGCCACCCTGCCCACCATGAGCCACGTGAGTCTCCGGACAATCAGACTCGGCTACGCGATTCAGTTCGCCAGGCGTCCCCCCAGGTTCAGCGGCGTTCTGTTCACCTCGGTGACAGGGCCCAACGCCTCTGTCCTGCGGGCGGAGATTGCGGTTCTTTTGGCGAAGGACGCAATAGAGCCTGTCCCTCAAGCCGAGATGAAGTCTGGGTTTTACAGCCCTTACTTCATAGTACCCAAGAAAGGCGGGGGGTTACGGCCGATCCTGGATCTGCGTGTCTTGAACAGGGCCCTTCACAAGCTCCCGTTCAAGATGCTCACCGTGAAACGCATTCTCACGTGCGTTCACGCCCGGGATTGGTTTGCAGCTATAGACCTGAAGGACGCGTACTTTCATGTCTCGATCCTCCCTCGACACAGACCGTTCCTACGGTTTGCGTTCGAGGGGCGGGCATATCAGTACAAGGTCCTACCCTTCGGGCTGTCCCTGTCTCCTCGCGTCTTTACCAAAGTCGTAGAGGGGGCCCTTGCCCCGCTCAGGGAAGTGGGCGTTCGCGTTCTCAACTACCTCGACGACTGGCTCATTCTGGCCCAGTCCTGAGAGCAGTTGCGCGAACACAGGGACCTGGTGCTCAGTCACCTCAGCCAGTTGGGGCTTCGGGTCAACTGGGAAAAGAGCAAGCTCTGCCCCGTGCAGAGCATCTCTTTTCTCGGTGTGGAGCTGGACTCGGTCAACATGACAGCGCGTCTCACCAACGAGCGTGCACAGTCGGTGCTGAACTGCCTGAACTCGTTCTCGCGGAAAACAGCGGTCCCACTGAAACAATTTCAGAGGCTCCTGGGGCATATGGCATCCGCAGCCGCGGTCACGCCGCTCGGATTGCTCCATATGAGACCGCTCCAGCACTGGCTTCACGACCGAGTCCCGAGGTGGGCATGGCACCGCGGCTCACTCCGTGTGGTCATCACACCGGAGTGTCGCCGCACATTCAGCCCGTGGTCGGACCTTGCTTTTCTACGGGCCGGGGTGCCCCTAGTACAAGTGTCCAGGCATGTTGTTGTCACAACAGATGCCTCCACCACCGGCTGGGGTGCCATATGCAGTGGCCAGTCGGCGTCGGGCTCCTGGACAGGACCCCGTCGCCATTGGCATATCAACTGCCTCGAGTTGCTGGCAGTACTCCTTGCGCTGCGCCGGTTTCGACCGCTGTTGCAGGGCAAGCATGTACTGGTCCGGACGGACAACACATCGACTGTAGCGTACATCAACCATCAGGGTGGTCTACGCTCCCGTCGCATGTCGCAACTCGCCCGCCATCTCCTCCTGTGGAGTCAGCGCCGACTCAGGTCGCTGCGCGCCTCCTACATCCCGGGCGAGCTCAATCGTGCGGCCGACGCGCTCTCACGACAGCTCACGCTCCCGGGGGAATGGAGACTCCACCCCCAGGCGGTCCAGCTGATATGGAGCCGGTTCGGGGAAGCACAGGTGGACCTGTTCGCTTCTCGGGAATCCGCCCATTGCCAGTTGTTTTATTCGCTGACCGAGGGGACCCTCGGCACGGATGCACTGGCACACAGCTGGCCCCGGGGCCTACGCAAATATGCGTTTCCCCCAGTGAGCCTCCTTGCACAGACACTGTGCAAGGTCAGGGAGGACGAGGAGCAGGTCTTGCTAGTTGCGCCGTACTGGCCCAACCGGACCTGGTTCCCGGAACTCATGCTCCTCGCGACAGCCCATCCCTGGCGCATCCCCCTGAGGAAGGACCTCCTCTCTCAGGGGCAGGGCACCATATGGCACCCACGGCCCGATCTGTGGAACCTCCACGTGTGGTTCCTGGACGGGACGCGGCAGACTTAAGTGGCCTACCGCCCGCGGTAGTCGACACTATCACTTCGGCTAGAGCCCCCTCTACGAGGCGCGCCTATGCCATGAAGTGGAGTCTGTTCGTTGAGTGGTGTTCCTCCCGCCGGGAGGACCCCCGGAAATGCCCGGTCGGTGTTGTGCTTTCCTTCCTTCAAGAGGGTTTGGAACGGAGGCTGTCCCCTTCCACCCTGAAGGTCTATGTGGCCGCCATCGCAGCGCATCACGATGTGCTTGATGGCAAGTCACTAGGAAAGCACGACCTGATCATCAGGTTCCTCAGAGGCGCCAGGAGGTTAAATCCCCCTAGGCCTCGCCTCATTCCCTCCTGGGATCTCTCCATCGCCCTCTCGGGCCTTCGGAGAGCTCCCTTCGAGCCCCTCGAGTCAGCTGAGCTGAAACATCTGTCTCTCAAGACAGTGCTCCTGACCGCGCTCGCCTCCTTCAAGAGGGTTGGGGACCTGCAAGCATTTTCGGTCAGCGATTCGTGCCTGGAATTCGGGCCGGCCTACTCTCACGTGATCTTGAGACCCCGGCCTGGATATGTGCCCAAGGTTCCCACCACTCCCTTCAGGGACCAGGTGGTGAACCTGCAAGCACTGCCCCCGGAGGAGGCAGACCCAGCCCTTGCGTTGCTGTGTCCCGTTCGTGCCCTGCGCGTTTACGTGGACCGCACGCAGAGCTTCAGAAGCTCTGAGCAGCTTTTTGTCTGTTTTGGAGGTCAGCAGAAGGGAAAGGCTGTCTCCAAACAGAGGTTGGCCCACTGGATAGTGGATGCCATCGCCTTGGCGTATCAGACCCAAGGCGAGCCGTGCCCCCTCGGGTTGCGAGCTCACTCCACTCGGGGTGTTGCTTCTTCCTGGGCGTTGGCGCACGGCGCCTCTGTTGCAGACATCTGCAGAGCTGCGGGCTGGGCGACACCGAATACATTCGCGAGGTATTATAACCTCCGAGTGGAACCGGTGTCCACCCGTGTGCTTTCTACTCGTAGATAGCCATGGGTGTTCGCTTGCTGTGCCATTTCCCTCGGGAGAGGGAATGCGTGCACTTTTCCCGCTCCTCAGTTCAGTTCCCCATAACGGCGAACCCTGTGGAGTTCCTCCTGCATCCTGCGGCGGCCAGACGTGGCGGAGGCGTCCGGCGCTAGGTCCAGTACTTGTGTGTATGCCTGGTTGGTCTGCCCTTGTACTGGGCTAGATGCCCATATGTTGTGATTCCCCTCGGGTAATCCCATATGTGTTTGTCCACGGTAAGGTTTCCCTGACTGTAAACCCGTGTCTTTCCCTGGGCGGCTTCGCTTTGCCCCGTCTCTGATTGCTAGTCGTTCCTCCCGGAAGGTAGGACCTACATCAGAGATCTTCCATATGCGTTACTGTTCTCTGACCAGTCCATATGTGTCTTCCACACGTTACCTCCCTTCGGGCAGGGTGTGGTCTCCGTAGCTTTCCCCTCATCGGGGAACGCTTTCCTGGCGTTTTTGTCGTTGCTGAAAAACGAGGGATTGAGTTCCGAAGCACTCTTCCCCGTGGGGTAGGAACAGCAGCTTCGACTTCTCCACGGTAACGCCCTGTCCTCTCCATCCCACCGGTATGGAAGACATTCCTGGGCTTGCTCTGGGCGCTGGAGGGTTGCGAGTATGGGCCGCATTTGCATTTGGCACGCCTCAGCCTGCCAGCACCTGCCTCCCTAACACTCGTAACGTGGTTTAGTTGCTATGGCGTTTTCCACGGGACCCCATTACGTCAGTATCGACGTAACGTCGAACGTGACTGACTGAATGGGAACGTCTAGGTTACTAGTGTAACCCCCGTTCCCAGAAGGAGGGAACGGAGACGTTACGTTCCCCTGCCATAGCTTTGAGCCACCGCTGAGCGGCCAGATACCTGTCTCGGCTCCTCAGCAAAAATATGAATGAAGGTGAGTATGCCGGCCCTATTTATACCCGGATGCCGGGGGAGGGGCCCGGCATGTAAATCTCACAGGCCAATTCCCATTGGCTTGTTTTGTATCCTTGGAGGTGATTGGGCTCCCTAGCGAGACCCCATTACGTCAGTATCGACGTAACGTCTCCGTTCCCTCCTTCTGGGAACGGGGGTTACACTAGTAACCTAGACGTTACTTGTAATACATTACCCCCAACACTGGTCAAAATCACTAACATTTTTTTAAATACATACCTTTTTTTATATTAAATGTTAAATGTAATTGCATACTGTAGTATGCTGTCAGACTGGGAAACAACGCTTGATGAAGGCCTCATGACCTAAACGTATAAAAATAAGATTTTCAAGCTATTGCAGTTTGCAGGACTCATCTATTTTTGTTAGATTTTTTTGTTTCTATTTATTCCTATGATTTTAAGGAGTTGTCAGTGAATGTTGTCAGTATAAAATAGTAATATATATATATATATATATATATATACACACACACACACACACACACACGCACACACACACATACATACACACACTTGATAGTCGCATCTATGTGATTCTTTCTTGTTTTATGCCATTTTTGCAGACACCCCTAGAGGAAATGTCGCATTGTCATCTCACAGAGGGACAAACATATCATAACTAATGATGTAGGCCACCAGGATGATGGGGGCAAGGATAAAGGACAAGGCACATAGCTGTCGAGGATGTGCGGTTTAGGAATCTAGACCTAGAATCAACTCCTGTGGGGTTCTAGAACTATTTGTGTACCAGAATTCTTTCCACTGCGCACATTCAGTCTACAGTTAATGATAATGACAGTCTCGTTTGAGGCACATAGACTGCAAACGTTTCTGCTCAATGTGAGAAGAACTCATCCAAAAACCTTTCATTTGTAAGGGTAAACTTGGGATTTTCAGATGTTTGATTATGCGTTTAGCTTGTTTTTGGTTCACTGAAGTAAAAGTAGATAGTGCTGTAAAAAGAGTTACAAAGTCATACAAATTCCAAGCATAAAATTTATAGTCTGACTCTCTATCGTATTCAGAACGTAAACCGCCAACTTCGGAAAACTAATTTTCTCAGCAACAATAAAAAAATGTTTTATTCAAGAGACCATCTGTTCCACAACCCTCATGGATCATGAACTTACAATGAACTCAGAGTTTTGAAACCACAAGGTGTCTGTTAGGAGCCGGATCTGAATCTGAAATGTAGGTTAATGGCTTTGGTAATATCATCAAGCAGTCAGTCCTATAACTGAATGGAGTTATTGTTCAAATCCAATCTGAAAAATCAAATTTTTTTTTTGATATGGAAATATGAGAGAAATATAACTTTCATTGCTTGTAACCTCCCCTGATAAGAAAGAAGAAATAAAAATTTAACTGAAAAGAAATCCAATCTGAAAATGCTCATTGAGAATGAGAATAAATATCATACAGTAAATAACTGTTATTTGAAGCTTTGGAGAGCTGCAGCTTCAATTAATCCTGTAAACATCAAAAGTAATATGGTTTCTTTGCTTTCCCTTTTAAATAAAGATATTGCAGCAGGCATGATAAATCACGTTGGAGCTCAACATTGAAGGTTCAGATCCTAATTAGACAGCTGAGTGTGACTGAATTGCAAATGCTTCGCGTTTTAAAGCACTTTGCAATAAGAATGCACGAAAGAGGAATTTCATAGACAGGATTTATTAGTAGCTGGAAACCGAATCTGCATTCTGACTTTGAATTGTGTGAGAATAGTGCAATTCTTTCCAAGCAGTGCCAGAACATGGGGACTATTATGTCTCGCTGATATCTCAGAGCAGATGGTGAAATACTCGAGCAGGTGAAGGATCTGTCCTTCGACGACGCCATTTAAGTTCTGCAGGCCACCTAGAAACGATTCTGTATAACAAATCACAGAGCAATCGCTCTAAGATCGCATGACAAAAACATAACGTTGAGGAAGCATAATGAAATTGGCGATAATCTAATGACCGAAATCAAATAGTGCCATCAGCATTTAATTAGTGTGTATTGGATATGGCGAGCCCTGCTGTTAAAACCTGGAGCCACTCCATGAGAAACACTGAGATGCTGGTGGATTTTTTTAAGCTAACATCTGTCACCTGGAAGCAGCCAGCATTGCGCTCCTCTCTTGGCTATTTCTGGGGTTGAATTTATCTCGAATACCAGCTACCATCCATCTACATTAATACCACAAATCAGATTACCTCCTCTAAAACTAACAATGACCTCAGTGCTTTACTCCATCCAGGGACGATGGTTATGGGCCGCCGCAGCCAGTGGAAGACTAAACAAGATAGAGTGGAGATGGAGGAGAAGGGAAAAAGATGAGGAGAGCAGGACAAAATGGGAAAGCTTTATAGAAGGGGGAAAAAATGAGATGAGCACTGCGGAAATTTGCAGAAGGAGAGATTGAGGAAGAGGGCACGAGGCAAGGATCAGAGTACAAATGAGCAGACTTACTTGCGACCTCCAAAGAGGCATTACGGCTGACGGCTTCGCCCAAGTAATTCCTCGCTACGCACACGTACACCCCTTCGTCGGGCTTGCTGCGCCTTCCGTGAACGATTCGGAGGAAGAAGAGGGAGCCGCTGGGGAGGAGCATACGGTGGGACCGCGGATCCTCCCGGTCTGTTTCGACTCGCTCGCCGTCTTTGTACCACTCCACCATGGGGGTCGGCCGACCTTCTGCCTTACAGTTCAAAGTGGCGGGCTCACCCTTGGAAACGATGAGGTCTGAGGGGTGTTCGACAATCCGTGGCGCAGCATCCTCCAGCCTGGGCCGAGATCCTATAAGAGAGAATCGGTGGTCACTATTTGCATTACATGCAATTGAGAGGATCTGGTATAAAACAACAACAATAACACTAACAGTGTCTTAACCAGTGACCCAATGCAACAGGCAATACGCAGTTGTGAACCTTTGACAGCAATTGACTGATTCTTGATTCACTGCTTTTAAATTTGACAGTTTTTGCTAAATCAAAACATTTCAATGTAATTCAATAAACAATTTGATTCAATTTGAATAAAAAAAAAATTGATATTTATTTATATGATTCTTTATATACTTCCCCTAATGTATCTTAGACAAGAAAAATAAGAAAAAAATATGAAAATTTTGGCTGATACGATAACCGTTGATTCTTTATATTTGAAAGCCGGCAACCGATAGATTTCCCGATAAATCTAAATCCACATTTTTATATAATTTTTGAGAGCCTGATTACAAAAACAAAAGTCTCATCATTTAAAGCCACGTCCCAAGCACACAATAATTTTATGTAGCCTATATGACAAACTTACGCTGTACATGTTGCACTTAACTGTATTTTCCTTTTTGAAGTGATTACAATCATATTTCAAGCAATTCGAAACCATCATGGTGAACAGCGCACATCTGAAGTGTCTCAGCGGAAGGAAATAATCCATTATTTATCGGCTTTAATATATCGGCCAAATTTTCTTATCAGGCCGATAACGATAACATTAAAAATGAACATATATCGGCCAATACCAGCATAGTGGCTGATATATCAATCGTAAGTTTTGTGATTGTGATGTCAGGCAAAATTGAGTGTACTTGTCGCCAAAAACTTCACACAAGATTAGGAAACATTGTAAAAATCTAAATAAATAAAGTATAAATTTGATGACTACTTTTTGCAAAACAATCAAACAAACAAAAAAAAACCCCATAAATTTAAGCAAAGAGTAAAAATTCTCACTTCACACCAACAGCTCTTAATTCCAGTTGGAGGTTAGCCAAGATAACACAATCTCAGATCCAGCACCTGCTATACCAATGGCACCTTTACAAGTTGATTATTCATGTCACTGTTGACAAGGATGTAAAATACAATTTCCGCCAATACTTAGCTAGGTAAAATTAAGGGGCTATACATATGTATTGCTCATATACATGTTATATCGACTAGCAGTATGAAAATTACATGCTCTAAATTCAACAGCTATCAAAGAAAACAGAAATGCATTTCAATCCCGCAATAGCTGGAATGCCTGGATATGTATATATAATTTGTCTTCTGTTTTAAGGCGCATATGAATTCATGCTGACTGCCAAGGGTTTTTTTGTTTCACACAGTTGTTGGGTGGGGGTAGGGGGGGACCGGTGGTATGGTAATTCAGGTAGGCTTTCAGAAAGCTTTGAAATTGCTTTTCTCTCTCCCAATTTGAATGACAGTATGGTGGTGGGACAATTATGGATGAATAACAACAACACAAACTGATTTCTTAACAAGACCGGGGAATTTCAGCCATCGTGAGATATCTGGGGATGAAAGTGAATCATTGTGCATGGTGATTTTGGAAATAATTACCGATCCCGGCGGCAACAATTATACTGGGGTTTAAAATTTGTGACAGGAGAGCGACTGTGACTTCCAGCAGTCAGAGAGAGGGATGGTGAAAACATCCTTCAGTTGGAAATGAATAATGTGTGATAGCTGTAACAAAAAGCTACAGACATCCCCCTGGGAAAACGTCCATCATCACCCCAAAATCCACATAAAAGTTACACAGGATTATGTGGAAAAATGCGCTAATGCATTTTGCCTACATAGAGATACTCTAATCTAACATTCCTCTGTTTATACTAGCAACATGGCATTACAAATAGTGCTTTTAAGGATTAATTCTTACCATTCAGATCTGCAAGGCTTTACTTTGCTTTATTACTTCATATTCAGTCAACTGGATAAACACCCCTGGGCCAGAGACTAATGCAACTTAAAACAAACCCACTTCCCAACCACTTTACCCGGGCCATGAATAACATGACACAATGACCTTACAGTAGTAGTACATTGGGCCCCGTCCACGAGAGACGGCAAAGGCCAACCGCAAGCTTTGTGTTCACCTCCAAATCCCCAGGACCGTTGCCCTTCTACTCTCTGAAAACAAAAAGCCCTGTGGCCCCGCTGGGTTAAGGGAGCGGAGACCGCCAGGGTTTGGCTAATAGCTTTTAGCGGACACTTATGGACTGCCGAACAGACTGCGGTTGGCAGGGGGTGGAGGAGAAACAGTG
Organism: Megalobrama amblycephala; assembly: GCF_018812025.1. Taxonomy (NCBI): domain Eukaryota; kingdom Metazoa; phylum Chordata; class Actinopteri; order Cypriniformes; family Xenocyprididae; genus Megalobrama; species Megalobrama amblycephala. The sequence goes on from NC_063045.1 coordinate 51,515,043, forward strand.
GGGTAAGAATCCAAGAACAGACTTATAAATAAAACAGGCCAAACACTCTCAACCTGCCACGGAGGAGATGTAAGGCAGGGAAAGAGATGGAAAGTAAAGACTGAGCTAAACGGCTACTAACACAGCAGCTACCTCACCTAAATGTGACCTCAGGAAGACCAGGGGGACATGGGACAGGTTAACAGTCTGACTGAATATACATACAGAAGTGGAAAACAACATCTGGTATGTTGACCAATCTCTCACCCTGAGTCTTCAGAGTTCCCGTTATGAGGTGCTAGAACTGCTACTTGTAAAAAACAAGACCTACAATGGACGTTTGGGGGATTTTGACAACCCTAAGGCTTTAAAAAGGAAATCTGTGGTCTCACACCCTGTCAGAGAAATCAACCCTTGGGGAAACAGTGCACTTTAATGCCTTCTGAGGCAGATAACACATCTCCAAGAGCATCTTTTATGTAACAACACTTGGAAATGAACATTAAAATGTCTCTGGTACAGACAAGGTAGGAAAGAAGTGCTCAAATAAGGAAGTGAATAAGGCAGAACAAAGGTGATTTAATTTTAATAACCTCGCCACAAATGGCTGCTTCGCTCCACTGTGAATTGTGGGAAGTGCTTGATTTCTGGTCGCAGAGTGAAATAAAACTGAGACAATCTTGCCAGCATTAATTATTAATGGTGCTCGCCAAGGCAAGTCACTCCTTTTGAAGTCACATACTGTACGTTTGTACTACAGACATGATACTTCATGCGGCTTGTGAAAGATTACATTTCTAAGTGATGAGTACACTTACGACTTTCACATAGCATATGAGAATATGCCACCCCAAAATAACAAAGTTACATTGGAGGAGGTACCGGAGTCATATGCAGGGGCCAGAATCTCACAGAAATGTAGTAGTAAACTTTTATCTTAAAGGATTAGTTCACTTCACAATTAACATTTTCTGATAATTTACTCACCCCCATGTCATCCAAGACATTTATGTCTTTCTTTCTTCAGTTGAAAAGAAATTGTAAGAAAAACATTCCAGGATTTCTCCATATAGTGGACTTCACCGGGGTACAAAGGGTTGAAGGTCCAAACTGCAGTTTCAATGCAGCTTCAAATGGCTCAACACGATCCCAGCCGAGGAATAAGGGTCTCATCTAGTGAAACGATTGGTCATTTAAAAAAAAAAAAAAAAAAAAAAAAAACTGTATAACCACAAATTAACCACAAATTTTAACCACAAATGCTCATCTTGCATTAGCTCTGTGATGCGCCACGAATTACGTAATCACGTTGGAAAGGTCACGCATGACGTAGGCAGAAGTACCACGGTAGGGACGTTCGCTTCGTAGACACTGGATCGATACTTCCGCCTACGTCACGCGTCACCTTTCCAACGTGATTACGCAATGCGTGGCACGTCGCAGAGCTAGTGAAAGACAAGCATTTGTAGTTAAAAAGTATATATACATTTTGGACCTTCAACCCATTGAACCCTGTTGAAGTCCACTATATGGAGAAAAATCCTGGAATGTTTTCCTCAAAAACCTTAATTTCATTTTGACTGAAGAAAGAAAGACATGAACATCTTGGATGACATGGGGGTGAGTAAATTAGGAAATTTTAATTCTGAAGTGAACTAATCCTTTAAAATTGAAAGGGAGCCAATTCTTAATTTCTGAATTTTGCACAATCCTACTGAGAGCACCTTAGCAACATCCTAGCAGCCACCCAAAACAACCTAGCCTAACAATTCTAGGCTAATTCTTTGCTTCTGCCCAGCTGTTAAGGATTAAATGCTGTAAGTGCAGCTGAAATTAGAGCATGTCCTATTTGGAAGAACCTATACAAGTGGCAATCTCACTGTGTGACACACTAGTAATGGTTCCAGCAGTTAGATTGATTCGGGCATAAAGGGAGGTGCTGCAACTACAACTCATCTGCTCTTAAAGGTATCGAGCCCTTGTACTGTAATAGGGGTTTGACCTTGTTATGTGAAGGAAGAGGGGGCGAGATGAGCCAGCTCTGGGAGGAAATACATGCATCTGGCAATCCTTCTGATCAATCCCAGGGGGCTTTTAGTGCTAAGAATATTTATCTCCAGTGTTGGGGGAAGGAAATAAGATCTCTAAACACTGCCCAGCTAAACAAAGATAGATAATGCAAACCATGCTGCACTAACAAGACATGCTCAGGGAAATTTTCAATATCTGATTCAGAACAGCAAGTGCAGTGACATATGCAAATATTCAAAAGTCTTCCAAGAGAAGGTGTCAATGCCAAAGGATTTCCATGACAACTGTGCAAGGAAAGGTCAGATGTCGATCTAATAATTGTCTCCTTCCCTTGAAGTATGTGTGAAAACCTGGAGGTCACAAAAAGGAAACATGAATTAAGTAGTTCTAAAGAAGTGAAAATTAAAATGCAGAAAATGACCTGTGCGGGGCGAAATTAGTATAAAATCTTATACAAAAGTGTTTGATTTTGTTCCTTAGATGAATAAGACAAGATCCACTTTGATATCTAAAACAATTTTGCAACATGTCAAATTGTGGTATCGCATAAAAGCACAAAGCTTTGATACTCAAACCACAAAGTTTAACAGCAAAGACAAAAATGACCAACTTTTCTTTCTCCCAACCCTCATCTGCAATTCTTTTGTGGCTTCCCGCCCCCTTTAAATAGTTGATTATTTAACAACCTCACCCCTCCTTCTTCACTGGAATCTGGGAATTGATTTGCAAATGTGCATTCATTACCCTAAGTTAAATTAAGAAAGGGGGGTGTTCTTTCCTTCACTCTTTCTTAACTGATCTGTTTTTTTGCATTTACAAACAACAAAGGGTCTCTTGAGAAAGAGCACAAACCCAGGGTCATAAAGCTGCGCTCTTTACTCCCATGGCTTCTGACGGTGAGACGACAAAGTGAAGCTGGTCACATGCAAAAAGGAAATCAAATTACACAGGAGGGCTGCTGTTTTCCTCTGGGATGAGTGTGCTTCTGCCTGAATCAACCCTGCGAGGTTGGGACCGGGATGGATTAAGTGAAGTGGCAAGCACAGAAATTCCATGACAGCTTCAACAGAGCAACTTGACACCTTTAGGGGTTGTGGCAAGAGCTGCTTATGTGTTTCCTGCTTAGGAAACAGCAAAAGATGTTGTGTTTACTGCAGGGGATGAGGCGGGTTTCATATTCCAACAGCAAGAGACAGCATCGAGTCATGGAGCCTTAGCATAATAAAATCTATGTACCATTGTGGGTTCAGAGGCTGTGTGTCCATTACATGAGCTTTGATGTTGTTCAAAGACAAGAAATACTCCCTTTTTTGCAGCCTGCATACTTGCATAGAATAAATTTATCAAGTCTTTTGCCTAAAAATAATAAATCGAAAGGAGATACAATAAATAATAATACAATAAATACTACTAATAATATGGCAGCGGCTATTTAGCAACTAGATTCAATTACACTGAGTGAAAATAGCATATGTTCTTAGCGATAGATGCTATAGTAGTAGTAAATAGTAGTTAGATCCCATTTATACTTATAAATAGTGGCAGATTTGCACCTCAGTGTTGTTGTACATTACACTGTATGCAATAATGGCAAACAGTGTAAATTATTATATTTATTAAAATTATTAAATGGATGCTGCCTTATTGGGACAATAAAGCCCCCCATACACCTAACCCTAAAAACTTTTTAATTAAACACACGTTAGACACTTTCCTATTTTTATTTGTTTATTTGTTTGTATATTATATTTATATTCATTTTATTCATTTATATGCCTTTTCGATCTGATATGTAATGGGAAAAGGGAGTAGACCGAGTTCGGCATAAGGTGGATTAGAACATGGGTCAATTTGCGTCAAAACTTTTTGCCACGCATCTTACCACTACACTATTGCTACTGTTGAAATTGCAGCATCTTCCGTAATTTTTTCTATCCCAACCATACGTCAGTGGGCGGAGTTAGTGTAAATAGCCTCTGCCAACAAAACGGGCTATATGCACTTAGTGTAAATAGACACTCCATAATAATAATTGTGCAAAACTGGAAAAAAAAAAAAAAAAAGTAGTGACCAGTCAAAAAAACTTAAACAGAATATAATTAATAATAATCGCCAAAATAAAATTAATAGAATAAACATCTATCCTAATATATAATATATTTTGTGGTTGTTCAATTAATATGAAATCATAAAATTGCATGTATAGTAAAGATTAAGAAAATCCATTGTCTAAAATAGTTTTAGATTAAGTATAGCATGTCAACTACCATCTTATTTTATTTTTGTGAGATAAAATGCATTCCGACTTTAAGGAGAACTGGACAAAACACTTTGTGATATATAAACGAATCCTAAATGCTTAATCTTTAGAGAGGAGCAAATGGGACTTCCTGACACATCAGATTTTATCTTAAAGCTAAGGCTCATCTGGCCTCTCCATTGCTTTAAGAACCTTCTCACTTCACAAAATAAACAGTACTTCAAATGAACCTTCTGCTGGGCAGTAGCAACGTCCAGCAGAAGGTATTGATCCCTCAGTGGATTCCCATGAGTAGACTTGCCGGAAAAGAGGAGGGGAATAAATACGATTCTTTCAGCGGTTCGACCTGTTAGTGAGAATCTCTTTAAGTGCTGACCCTAAACCCTGCAATCTCAAACAACACTGAGCTCTGAGCAGCCTCAGGTGATCAAGCCATGAAGCGTAAAATACAACCTCTTGGTCACCCTGGACTTGCCAAACTAGTTCATTCCTTTAGTGTGAGGGCATTTCCAGAACAGGCTGTGAGGAATCTAAAGACTGTAGTACCCTTTGCTTTTCTCTGGGAATAGCTGTCTTTTTATGCAGTCACATATTCAGATATGTATCAGTAGTCTGAGACACTTTTGCCTGGTTCATTCAGATTCTACAAACCCTCTATGAAGGCAGTACAATAATACCACAGTCTGTTTTCCCTGACCTCCGGTAATTTCAACTCTCCTGGCCAAAGAAAAACACATCTGGAATACATGTCAATGGCATATCGCATATCTCAAGGGGGGCATCGACTTCAGCCATAGAGGAAGAAGTAGGGAATAAAAGATAAATTGTGCATGGTGGCGACAGCGGAGCTCCGTCCCAGCTGCTCTGTGTTGTCTGGACCTCTTCAGTGCCCCGCTAATGGAAGTGGCCCGTTTGGGGCGAACAGCATACCAAGACTGGTTGAGATACCATCAGCTTCCTGGTCCTCCTAGCGGTGCACCACGTTCCGCTGGATTAATCCCACCTCGCACTTTCCGCTTGACCCCAACATCCCTAGGTGAGGCCCACACAGAACCACAAATTTAGCAGGAAGTGAAGTTTCAGGGTGAGGAATCCGACTGTAAAGCAGATCTAGATGTTTTGACAAACCTGATCTTTTTTCTGCTATTCACACCAGTCGCTTTTAAGCACAAGCGAAGTTCCCTCAGAAGACCGCCTCGTCTCCTGATCCCTTAAGACTGCCATTTTTCAGCTTCAGGTCAAATTCCAGTGAAAAGGTAAAACAAAGTGTAAGCGGGCTTTGAAGTCACTTTCTTCTCATCAAAAATTATACAGCCTCTTTAAAATTCTTTCAGTCTTCAATGGCCGGTGCCTTCAATCGAGAGCCGACCTGACTATTCATGAACTGGATCTTTGAAAGTCAAACAGACAGAGATGAAAAGGACTAGGGCGTAGTCGGCACTGCACGGACAGGCTTCATGTTAAATACATGCTCAGGGAAAGCGTGCATTGAACGGGACGATGATTATGCCTATATTCAACATTTGTCTACTCTCAGCACAGCGGGAACTCTGCATATCTCCCCCTGAGGTCCAGGAGATAACATATCACATTCAGGATGTGTTCTTGTTGCTCTGATGGCTGATGATTGCAGGAGGAAATGACCAAAATGAGGGGTAGGAAAACCCCTAGGCTTCCCTTAGCACTGGACTTAACCTGTGAATGTTTCTGAAGATCTGCAACATATGGCACTGTACTGGTGAAATACACAGCTGAATAGCTTTCAATTAGTGATTCACACATTTAACAGGTTTAACATTTAAGTCAAGTGGTGCTTGCAGAGATGGTGGGTGTTTTGCATAAGAATGACTCACTGGGTTGGTCATAAACATGAGCGGTCCTGGCATGGCTAGATTGAAGACTGACATGTAGGGAGGGAAGAATTTTCTACTTGAGAAAGGCACATGAGATAAAAGACTGCATGGACTGCATAATAATGTAGTGCATTCAAATGCTGACAATGTGAATGCATAGCTTTAGCAGCAAAATTAATAAGACTAATTTCCATTTTTTAGACTGAAAACAGAATATAGTATTACAACAAAGTACCATTAAAGCTATAATACACTGCTAAGGAGTGCAATGACTGTTCAAGCATGAAGGTCTGAAACAGTGCAAAATGTACATATATTTATATAAAATACATCAAATGTTTGATATGAGATAAAAGAGAATTCCCTCTGGGAGCATTTTTGCCCTATTTTGGGTAACTGGGGCATTTCTGTCACTTTTGTTGGCAGTTTTGCCCAGAGCACTGGTTCATTTCTCACTGTGGTCTGAGAGTTAGAGACTGAATATACAAAATTTTATGGTTGATTTGCAATTCTTAGTCTCTCTATTGCACAAATCATTATGAGAAAACTGCTAACAAATTTCAATGGGCAACAAGACTGTAAAGAGCTGTCAGAGCTGTTCCTTTTAAAATAATTTGATAAATTCATGACATACATCACTATTCTATAAAACCTATTTAGATTGAATTCATTTTTAGAATTTGAATTTATTTTATTTAAATAAAACATATTATTTTATGTGTTGTTATCTTAAACCACCAAAATGTCAGGTGGTGCAACTGTACGAACAAATGAACAGACAAGAAAACTATTTAAAATAGTGTCTTAATAATAAAACAATTAAAAACTATGGCATAATTTTAGGTTTGAAACCTTTCATATAAACAAATGTTATAAATATCAGTATTTGTAAAGCTGTTGAGATAATTGAAAAACTTTTGTCCAGCAATTGGAATGTCAGGGTGGCACAACATGGCTCTGTTATTATGAATTTACAATGTAATAACCGTAAACATGATAATGCATCATCCAGAGGACCCCAGCTGATCCTTGTGGAAGAGTGAAAAGGATTGCAGATCTCTCTCAAATACTGGTAAAAACTGCTAATTTCAAGTATGGGTAGGTTGGTACACTTTCCATGTCAGGTGGTACAACTACAGTATATACATACAGCTATTTGGTTGTACCGCCTGACATAAAAAGTCACAAAAAATGAATTTAAACACTTTAAATAAAAACAAACTGCAAATAACTTTGTACTTTCATGTTGGTCCAACAAAACTAACCAGCAAAAAGCATAAATCATCATATTTTAAGCAGGAAAGGCAGCAGATTCCTGTTGTAATTGAAACTATTTAGCATATAATAGAGCTGATAATATCAAAGTCTTGTCACACGTCTATGGAGACAACGACAAGGGCCTGTTAACACTTCAATCGCTCCGTCAAAGACAAAGACAAAGTATACTTACACCATGGAAAAACATTCACAACATTCTTTGCATTGCACTCAAGGACCAATTCCAGCTCTGCCAAGCTGCGATTTTGATCTACACGGCCATTAAACGACAACCGCGCACGTAATGTCCATGTCTAATAGCCCTCTGAACCCGGCAACTGTTATTTACTGAAACAACACAAGGATCATGACCGATGAGGATAACGGGGAGTCGAAGCCAAACAGGAGCACAGGAAAGAAGTTGAACAGCATGAAAATTGTGTAAACAGAGGCACCAAGAGGGGAAAGAACGAGAAAGAAGTGTGTGTTAATGAAGGTAATCTAATAGCAGTGCCCATGCAGATAGAGACTGAGTCATTAAATTGGAGCCCTGATGAGAGAGCACACACGGCCCCGGGCCCTTTTGTTTACAGTGTGCCCAACACACACATATATACACTATTAGCTAGGTCTGTTTGCATCAACTAGCCTAGTAAACAGAGCGAATATAACACAAACCAGAGGTCTCTGTTTCTCCAAGGACAACACAGTTGCACCATGTAAACACTCAAAGCACAAGCCAGCTGTTTAGGAGTTGGAGTGAGTTGTTGCTTGGTGTGAAAGTGTGGTAATAGGCTCAGCAGGCCCTGATAATGAGCAGTCATACTGTGTTGTTTGTCAGAAGGCGTGGATCAAGAAGAATATCTTAATTTTTTGCACAAAAGTGATCCGATAATCAAATGAGTGGGTGAGAATTCATGCCGTGGGAATTGTGCGCCAGGCCTGGATACTAAGATTCCTTCATCTGGCTATGTAAGTGGTATGTTGCCTTGGCACGCAGGTGGCCCCTGCAGTGCCCCACGGCTGCCCACAGCTTCTTTACACACACTCTCACACAGATAAACCACAGAACCCACTTGAAACCATCCAAAGTCCTCAACAAGCTTATCCTAATGGGTATATTTACATGTTTAAAGAGTGAGGAACGATGAGTATTCAGGGAATAAAGTTAAAAGCAAGCAGCAAATGCAAGTAAATATTGGCTTTGGCAAGTAAATAAAAGTTAATATAAAAGTTAAACTAGTGCATTTTTTAACAACTATCTATCTATCCATCCATCCATCCATCCCGAAATTAACAAGTTAAAGGGTTAGTTCACTCAAAAATGAAAATTATGTGTCCAAAAATAATAAAAACTACGACTTTATTCAGCATTGTCTTCTCTTCCGGAATCCTTTCTATTGAATTGATTCCATTGAATCCTTTCATCTGTCGGCGTTGGTAATGCACTTTTACGTCGCCGTGGTTGTTTTTGGCGATTAGGACATCCGCGACATGCACACTTACGCACCATTTAAAAAAATATAGCAATACCAAAATACAAACAATGTAGAATAGCTTGAATACAGCGTGCGTCTCCCTCAGACTGTAAACGAAGCTTCTTCTTCTTGTTTTACGGTGGTTGGCATCCAGCGTTTTGGTGCATTACCGCCCCCTTCTTGTAAACGAAGCTCAGGCGCACCAGATAACACGTCAGCAGCGTCTTACATCAGCAGCGTCACTGCGGAGTCGTGAACGCGGATTGACAACAGACCCGGAAGAGAATACAATGCTGAATAAAGTCGTAGTTTTTGTTATTTTTGGACCAAAATGTATTTTCGATGCTTCAAAATGTTGCGGATGTCCTAATCGCCAAAAACAACCACAGCGACGTAAAAGTGCATTACCAACGCCAACAGATGAAAGGATTCAATGGAATCAATTCAATGGAAAGGATTCCGAAAGAGAATACAATGCTGAATAAAGTTGTAGTTTTTGTTATTTTTGGACCAAAATGTATTTTCGATGCTTCAAAAAATTCTAACTAACCCACTGATGTCACATGGACTACTTTAATGATGTTTTTATTACCTTTCTGGACATGGACAGTATACCGTACATACATTTTCAATGGAGGGACAGAAAGCTCTCGGACTAAATCTAAAATATCTTAAACTGTGTTCCGAAGATGAACGGAGGTCTTACGGGTTTGGAACGACAGAGTCATTAATGACAGAATTTTCATTTTTGGGTGAACTAACCCTTTAATGTTGGACGCGGCAGATATGCATTTAACAGAAATTTCATGAGCATATTACTGTGAAATGAAAATGTTGTAAAAATTATGCCACAACAATCTACCTTTGAGAGGCAGAAAAATAAAGCTAAAACATGAGGGTTTTTTTGGGGGGGGATTAGGAAAGCAACAAACAAATGCAGCTAATGTATGTGTGTTTCAAAAGCTTAGCCTACTAAATAAAGTATTTATATATGTACATATATGTATAATGCAGTAAGGGATGGTTTAATAAACAGGCCATCTAGACAAGAAGCCAGGGGCCTCAAATTTAAGCAAGTATTGACCTTTTTGCGTTTTTTTATTTTTTATATGGTTAGATGATGGAAGAAAAAAACAAAAATGCTGGGGAGAAAAAAATGCAACTGTTACAGCCTGACAAGTAATACTCTTGATACTGGAAAAATCCCTGGAACAACCATGAACTTCCTTGTAGTATTGCTGATATACAAGTCCTACTATCGGGTTATTGGATAAGAAAGAGAATCACCGAACCACTGCTCTAGGGCATGTCAATATCGAAGTAGTGAGAAATTTTCTGATTAAAAAGAGAGGCAACTATATTTCTTGATAAGGAAGCTAAATATCAAACCTCAGTCAGGGTCAGTGTGCCAAATTGGAAAAAAAAATATTTCATTAATGATGATATTCCCATCGACAACGAATCTAAATGAATTATGTATTTGCAGATGTCCAGACAATTTCTCTCCTTAAACCTATTGATCCTTTTATGTATGCCACTTTTTTGATCCTTGTTTCCACAACACAGTTTGAGCATCTGAAAACGTTGCAAGCAAGCGGCCACTTCAAGAAAACAATTGCAGATGAGTGTTAAAGGAAGCTGAAAAGTCACTTAGGGAACTAGTAGTAAACTTAGGGAACACTCAGGGAGTTTAGCTTGGCCCTTCTAATTCTTCGTATGGTGCTTCCTATTTTGAACACGGCTTTGAGGGTCACCACAGCCACTGGAACTAATGCGTAGGGCCATTAAACTGTCTTCATCTGCGGCCAGAGACACAAGGTTGGACAGATTGATGCCAAGGCATTGTTTTGTGTCCCTATTCACCCCCACACAGCCACGCCAGCCAGAACCAATGTCTTTAGGGTTCAATTCAAACTTCCTGTCAGCGCTAGACTCATAAAACCAGAGCCGTATGTGCTTCTGGCTTCCTTTCTTGACCAATTAAAAAGCTGCCGTTCGCTCCACAAAGAGGAGGCGATAAAATCGTGCTATTTTAGGAGATGAGCTATGCTCTTGAATTTTAAAAAATATGTGCTTCTAATCAAAGGTGTCACTTTTTAAAGCATATTAAAATGTTTTAATTGAACATTTGTGGTGCAGCCAGTATTAATTCTTAAGTAAGATCTCAGTGGCGACAACAAAAGAGTGCGGGAAATATACTGCCAAGCTGTTTTGTCTCCCGGCAAGAATCCAGTAAAGAGCGTGAATGTGCCGGGACAGAAATCAGACTGAGACATCAGAGCGTGCTCAGTAGGGGATGCGGCATTTATCTTCCTCCTTATTGACAGCCTCTCGACAGCACACTGTTTACACAGAGGAGACAGGGAGTAACTGTGCGAGCGAGCGAGCGTGCGAGAGGGAGACGCAGACTTCTCTGAGTCACACCTCTCATACACACACGCGCAAACATGCCTCTCTTCTGATCTGAGGAGCGACGACAGTCCTGGAGACGCAAGACATCAAAATAAGCTGTCGCATATGAAGGAAAACCCTAAATGACACACTTTATGTGAAAAGTCACAGAGCTTTTGAAATGCTGCCAATCAAATGCTTATACAGTATAGGATGTAACGGCTACAGATCCCTGTATTTGCATTATGCAAATGTGTTAATCACAAATAAAAAAGAAACGTTGTGCTTAAAAGTCATTTTCCACTAAGGTTCATCTGTTTTAAAGGGTGTCATTACCGAATGAGTCAAAGGCCGGCAGTCGTTAAATGCATGTTTGGGGACAATCCGGGAAGAGCCGACAGCTGTTTGTGGCTGTTTAAAATGACTTCAAAAGAAGCCGAGCAAACATACGTCCTACTCGAGCTACAAATGCAACATAGACAAACAACAAATACACAAGAGTCACACTCAGAAGAGATCAGGCACCTATACATGACAAAGTTGAAGAGTAACTCAATGCCTTTCTTTCAAAACCCTTATCAGGTGTGAGAAGGCTAAAGGAGACAGCCAGCGGCCCTCGCCACATACCTGCACTGGATTAAGTCAGAGCCGTGGGAAAAGAACGGGACAACACGTGACACTAAAGTCAACTACACCAAACTAATCCAGACTCACTTTTTGGATGGTTATGAGCCTGTTATAGAGAACGAAAGGGTTTTAGTTTGAGCAGATCTGCTCATGATACAAAAGAAGAGCACAGTATTGACAACACAACTGAGACAGGGCTATAGATCCAGTCAAATAAAAGCTTTGCGTGTCATTTCATCCCTTGTCTGATGGCTGTGCTGCCCTTGATTCAGTGGCAGATTTGGTCGGTGGTTATATTGGAGGACAGATCTCAGAGGCAATGTTTACTGCCCCATAAAACAGAGCTTCTGTTGGCCAGCAATACCTAAGCATGATTCAATTCAAGCTATGCAAGATTGTGACTGCAGGATTTGCAACCAGGGTTCCTGAAGGTTGCCCAGTGGGTCCAAAAGAACACTTATATAATATATACAAAAAATATGCTCTTAACTAATTTCTAACTACTGATCTACCCTTCATCCCTGAGTTTGAACTCTGAATGAGAGGTCCTTGAGATTTGAAAAACCCTAATACAGTGCATTAGTGAAAATGTGTTAATTAAGAGAAGTGTAGTTTTTCAATATTATGCTCTCTCTCTCTCTCTCTCTTTGAATTTAAGTGCTGCTCTGTCCTAAAGTAAGTGCATTTACTGTAAACTGGGTCAACTGGTCTGTTTCGACCATATGCTCAAGTATAATCACTATGTATTAAGGATAAACCTGTAAACCTATCTGTTTACACTAAAAAGTATTGTATATGTAAGTTATATTCGTCTTAAATGACATGAGACCCTGTGTAATTAAATAAAAATGTTTGTATTTACTATTACTTAAGCTGAAGAATATCTCTTCAACCAATACATGTCGACATTTTGAATATTAGAAAAAAATTGCATGCTATAAAACTTCTGCTGCTATCTATAAGTGCTGTCTCTGACTATGTAAAGGATGCGCATCATCACCATACAACCTAAAAAACATCGATATCTCAACAAAATACCACCACAAATAAGACAATATTTACGTTCAGAAACACCAGAGAAGATGTCGACAACTAATTCACAATGTTTTGCGATTATAATCCTCATATAGCCATCTGTCGTGTTGTATTTTCTCCAGCTTACCTTGAGATAAGCAGATGAGGGCAAACGAAACGAGTAGCGCATCTAAAGTCCTGCGAAACTCCATCACCCTCAGATATAAAGTCCACTTCAGTCGCCTTTATCCGGACAAACAGTCAATAAAATCATCCAAAAAGCGCTACAATCCGGTTGAAGTGAGAGAAGACGCGTTTGAACAGGCGGTCACATTGAAGAACTTTACAAACTAGACCCAAAAACACATAAAAACTGTGTAGGTTAATCTGAGCATCACAAATATTCCATATTCTCGTGCGCTTCCTATGTGCTCGCGCTGTGTGCTGCGCTCGAGCGCTGATCTGTACAGATAAAGAGTCAATGTAACGGACAGATAAGATGTGATGCTCACAGTCCGTCCCAGACGCTCTTACTTCCTCCAAGATTCAATTCACGGGCAAAACATATTTCTTTTAGCGCTTTCCCTGTGTGTGGAAAAAGTATCCGTTCTTTAATAGCCCGTTCAGTCAGATTTCCATCTCAGCCGCTGCCCCGCAGTCTTCCCTTCGCTGTGAATGAACGGATTTACTACTCTCGCGTCTACGGGCGACTGTCTCGTGGCTCAAGCCCACCCCCCTGACTACCTTCAGCAGTTACCCACACTGGGGTAACTGCGCTCTTAAAGGGCCAGTAGCTCGATTTCCAAAACCCTGCAGAGATCGCTGTAAATTCAAGCTTGAGGATCTGTGAGATAGTTCATCCAGTAATTAAAGTTGCCATTATTTATTCACCCTCATGTTGTTTCAAACCAGCATGATTTTTTTCTCACGCAGGACATAAGATGTTAGTCAGAACTGACAGCCTCAGTCACCATTTACTTTCACTGTATTGCCATTCCAAACAATGACAGTGACTTGAGACCATTGAGCCTAACATCACCTTCTGTGTTGAGAGTAAATAAATGAAGACAATATACATTTTTGGTTGAACACTTCCTTTAAAATCACCTTGTGTGAGATGCTTTTAGTTGACGACACATTTTCTAACAAACATATTTGTCAAAAAAACAGCTTTTTAAAGGAATAATTCTTTCAAAAATGAGAAATCTGTCATGTCCCTTGTGTCGTTCCATGTTATTTGCATCAAAAGGAGATATTTTGAAGCATGTTTACTCTGGTCCCTTCCATACAATGCACTGTGAACCCAAATAAGTTGGCAAAACTCAAAAAACTTGAGGCAATCAGATTCCCTCAACATATTTAAGTTAAGAAATTCAAAGTTTAATAAAGCTTGAAATATATGAATACACTAATTCATACATTTACTTCAAATTTTCATGTAACCTCAACATGCTAATCTGCTAACATTAACAATAGCATGGTATAGTACTAGCTGAGTGCAGCAATATAAAGCATTTAACATACTACTCAAACCAAGCTGCATTCACCATGATGGTAACTCTACAAAAACCCACATTAACAGAAAATCTTCTAAATTAGCCTAACAAAACATTAATCACTACTAAATCTTCCACTTAACATTAATCTTGCACAAAAACATTATATAACACTTAATTTTAGCATTTACTCTCCCTTTCCAGTGCCATGGACAAAGCATGCTGGGAAATAGAAATCCCAGCCCAGTTTCAGTTAAACTTAAGTTTGTCTAAATTAAAAGAAATAAGTTCATAAAACTAAAAACAATGAAACAGTTCAGTTTACTTAAAAAATATTAGTTCTTTGAACTTGAAGAGATTTTTGAGCTTCAAAACTGACAAAACAAAACCACCATAAAATTATTATAAAAACATTCTACAGTCTCTATTGCAAGTCTCTTAAAATATTAGATATTTCAATAACTAAAATAAAAAAGTTATTCACTGAAAATCACAATGTTACACTGTAAACCCTAAAATGAACAATCTTCACACATCATATTTAAATAAAATATATCCGAAAACGTATGTATATAGAGTCTTATATAGAGTATATAGAGTCTGTATATAGTATTTTTATAATCCCTTTATGGTGCATTTTGGAAAATGGCATCCCTTCACACCCAATTGACTTTCATTGTATGGAAAAGAGTTGCCAGAACATTTTACATAATTGCTGTTTTTTGTTCTACAGAAAAAAGTAAGTCATAACGTGGGGGTGATGGCAAAAAAAAAAAAATCTGGATAAACTATTCCTTTAAGAGCAACTAGTGATATATATATTGATATATAAAGGCCTGAGCTTAATCACTTTTATTAAAATTAAGAGCCTATAGGTCAAGGTGCAAGAAAATATTGCATTTCATTTTAGTATTACATTTAAATTCTGGTCCGTCTCCAAAAAAGCAGCTCCTGAAGACTCTGGGCTCTAAGCAAATCATCAATCACAGAAATGCCATTGTTTCATGGGAATGACTAGATCAGAAGTGAAAAGCAATATCAGAGGTATATCAGTGTGGTATGAGGTTCAGACAATGAGACACGACACAGAAGACCCTCTGTCTGCGGCAGGTAATGATGGCGGATGATACCGGTGGATTCAGCCCTGGCAAATAACAGCAATGAATCACTAAACAGGGAAAAGAGGGCTGTTTTGTATTCACCGCATTTCACGCTTTCCATCTCTGACATTTTCTCCACTATAATGAGACTGTATTTGTTAAAATATTAACCAACAAATTGCATTTCATGTTAATTTCAAGTCTGAAAGCTCAACATGCAAGTTAGGGGTTGTATTTATCTTAATTTTCCTAATGTAATATATTCTCTTCCATTATGTTCACAGTGGAGGACAGTCGACGCCTGGAGTACACAGGGAGCTTCTGGAGCAGCTACCCTTCATATTGTCCTCATGTATGATGCATGAGCAAGTTTAACTTAATTGCAAAAACTGATTAATTGAGCTTCAGTGTGTAATTGAATAAAACATGATTCCGTTTTCCCCTAAATACATTTCAACTCTCTTATGACTGATGCAGCATGCTCCGACTACCATAAAACATCAGCTGGATGCGTCAGGACGAGAGTGCAGTCTGTGAATTTAGCTGAATAATCACATTAGTGTGAGAGTTATGGCGACATCACATCATCACGTCTTAATGATGCCATTAAGCAACAGTCGCAGGAGTACGCCAAGAGCGGGAGTTAGGAGAACATCGCTGCAGATGACAGATTATCATTGAATTTATAAAAGCTAACAATGAGTTGCTAAATCTTTCGCACGTTGAGGGCACAGACACTCTCCCGTTATGTTATTTAACATCTGCTTTATTCGTCAGAGAACTATATAATATTTTACGCAATGAAAAACACAAGGCTGTTAAATCAATTTCTTTGTTTCTTTTGTTAAATTATCTGTTATTTTCTCTCAAAGAAGACAAATGGCAGTGAAAAGCATGCCTCAAGCAATCCCTTCACATGAGACTTCGACTAATTTACACACCCAATTGAAAGACACCATTATGTACACCCAATCCAGAGGCTTTATCAATAGAAATTAACTTAACCTTACAAAGAAGGTGATGGGAAAATCAGTTTGAAAAATTCTCAATTAAGCTATGCAGAGATGAAAAAAACGCACCTTGGTGGCAACATATCAGACATCACATCAATGTTGACCAATCAGCATTGACAGCAGAAAACGTTCTGAAAACGCTATAGCACTATAAGTAATTAGCCCATCCACCATAGAGCCGCTTGAGTCTGTGCCAGCAAAATGTGATTTATTACACTGATCAGCCGCACCATGAACACCTGACAACTCACACTGAACAAGGGCCAAGCCATCTGACACTGTGAATTTAAAGCTCAGCGCATCCCAAAGAACAAATGAACACACAAATGTGACATATTTAAATGTTTAAAGGAAAATCAAAGGTTCAGTACAAGTTAAGCTCAATAGAAAGCATGAATATGTGAAGAAAAAAAATAATTTTAACTTGCACATTTTTTCCTTCAAAAAAAAAAAAAAATCTGGAGGCATTTAGGCATTTTCAATGGACAAGATTGGGGCCATTCTGTAAATTTTACAATACTGTCTGTTTCAAAAGCCATGTGCTGACATGATTTTAGCGTGAAAAAAAAAAAAATCGCTTACTAATCAATTCTGTGAGAAGTTTTATCCAACTCGTTGCTATGCTATATATATATATATATATATATATATATATATATATAAAATACTTTTTACAGTCATTTTAGGGTTTACAGTGTTACATTATCATGGCAACGAGTTAGATATAACTTCTCACAGAATGGATTAGTAAACGATTTTTTTATATACTATTTTATATAGTAAGCGATATAAATCATAGTTTTTACAGTCCTTTTAGGGTTTATATATATATATATGTGTGTGTGTGTAAACCCTAAAAGGGTTTATATACAGTATATATATAAAATAAAATGTCCTTTTATAAGTCTTAAATTTCTGTTTTTAAATCCTCAAAAAATGTTCCCATTTACTTCCATTGTAAGTGCCTCACTTTTAACACAATTTTTGCTTCTATTTTTTAAGAAAACAAGGGACTCTTATATTATTATTATCATTATTATTATGCCATAAATACTATCGATTTAGCTTAACATTTTAAATTTGGTATTAAATCCAGAATATTCCTTTAAAGGAAACCAAGACAGACAACATGAAAAGAAACCAAATGAATTTACAAGCAAAACAACCCAAATAAGCTATATGTCACATCCTGGTGACATTCACAAAGACCTAAACCACACATCGACTTGCTTTGTACATGTGTCCAGCATATCTGCTCTTGCCAAAATCCCCATAGCAAGATATCGACTGCCCATCACACTGTGATCGCCATGGAGACTGACAGAACGCTGAGACCAAATGACATTTAATGAGAAAAGCAATACACAGAGTCCTTATGTAACGGAAAAGCATCTGACTCCCCCACATGCCCAAAGCAGTGTTGCATATGACAGTTGAACGTGAGGGAATGATGCCAAAAGACAAATGGAATGAAAAGAAAGTACATAAAGGCTTAAAAAGAAACAGAAGACCTAGCAAGAACGTGTTTATTTGCTGCCCTTTGATTGAGACCAATTTGCTTGATTAAACCGTGACCTGAGCCCAAAATCAAATCAACTTCAATCAACTACAGTACATTCTGTTTTGCCAGCCTAAACCCTTCATTGGGAGAAATTTATGAAATTGATGCTTTCTCAGATGCACTGGGATCCCCGACAAAAAACTGTTAATTCTAACGCTGGCCCTTTAAGATGCACCGATTTTATTATAGATTAATTGATTAAGAGGGTGCGGCTGGAAAATGACAATATATCTCCTCATTGATCTGCTTTTGAATGAGATTGGCTGCTACTAATCATCCCGGGGGACACGGGCGCACATTTAGATGCCCAATTTCCTGTTGCTCCCCAATGCATTAATATTCCACTTTCCCAACCTCTGCCTGCCTATCACTCTCTCTCTTTCTCTTTCTGTCTACCTCGCTCTCTCTCTGTCTTTGTCTTTGAGCCCCTCTGTTTGAGGCCCCCTTAATTGTAGCTCTGTGAAGCGAGAAGGTCCCTCTGTTCTACTCCACCATCCTGAAAGGGGACGAAATTGGTGTGTATCAGACAACCGTGCCCCTTCTGTTAGCGTCATATGTGCGGCACAACGCCACAGACTCAGGGCGAAGTCTGACATTAACCCCTTGTATGTTAGAAGGTTTGGTTTTCAAAGGAAACAACTGGTTTCAAGAGCTAATTATCTAATATGACCACTCTTGGCACAGGAACTATGTAAGGTCGACTTGCACACACATGCCTCTTAACGATGGCTGCTAATTGGATAGCTTTGAGAAAAAGCTATTTTTTTTTAGTTAAATGAGCTTATTCCTATTAAGGTGTGGTAACATTATTGAAATTTTGATGAAATTTAATGGGCAAGAAAGTTCTTTTGTCAATAGTGTAAGGATTTATGAAGCACGCTGTGGTTTGCACAACACTAACGTGAAACCAGACTTCAATCGCCTCAATGGAAAGCATATTTACACTGTCTAATCATTCCCTATACCCTATATAGTGCACTATGTGCCATTCACCATGTAGAAACTAGTAAATATGTGAACAAGTGACTGATTTCAGATGCAGCTTCAGTGTCTATTTATAATGTAGAGGGCGGGAATTTTGTCATTGTTTTGGAACACACCAGCTTATTCATAACCTTAAGGCTAACATTCATACTAAAAGCTAAAAAACTTTAATTCTGATTTCAGGGGGACTTTAAATAGCGTAACTGCCAGAGAATATCGTATTTTTGCACACTGGAACTTTCTGAATTGCTCGTAAACGACCTGAAAGTGAAAAAGCAGTGCTTTAAACAGCAAAACTTACATTGTATTAATTTTTCCAATCGGACTTCATTGAAAGCGTTGACAATGCTGAGTTGCACTTGAACCCATTGCGATGAAAGGGAAAATCTTTTCACCCACGCAAAATTACAAATCGCATGGATTCCTATTGAACTGACTGGATTTTGCCTGTAAAAATACATCGAACATTGATAAATGTGACGGCACCTTTAGTAATGGTTGACTATTACTTTTTTTTACTCTTGAGGAAGACCTGTGCAGGTTAGATAGTCATTTAGTCTAGAGATGGACTAGCTAATGATATGTTCCTCGTCCTCCTTTTCCCTTCAACTTGTGCTGGAAAATTGGAGCTCCCATCATTTTGTTTCCCTGGAGATGAAATGACTCTTCCAATTCCCACAGTCTGTAGCTGGATCCAGGAGGGAGGTGACAGCAATTACGGTCCTCAACGGCCAGCAGCACTAAGGGAAATATGCCGTGACAAGTCTTTGGCTATAGCCGGGTCCGGAGAAGCCTGGTTTGACATTAGCTATCTCATCAGAGTGGCCATTTCTCTCTCTCAGGCGTCGAAATGACCTGTTTTCATGCCTACATGCATGTGTTTAAGTGGACTCACAATATGCATGTTTATATCTCTCATCACAGGCAATTCCATGCTGCTTGCGCCGGATAACGACATACAATAGACAAATGGCATTGAGCATCACCATCACGGATTGGCTAAAGAAACGCTTTTAAATATGCAAAGGGTTACTCATTTGACTGCATTGCATATTGACTAAAATGCAAATTAGTGAAGCACAACATGGCTTCTGCTGTTTCGGTGTGGGAGGCGACACAGAGACAGTGAGGAATCAATGTTATCAACTCGCTGCTTATTGCACTTATGCAGGTGGGGATTAGTTGCTGATCTGGAGATCGGAATTCATATTCAACACCATGCTGATTAAATGTCAATGAGATTCAAACTGTTTTTTACAGTAAAAGTTAATGTGTTATGTATAGTTAACACAACAAATTATAGCTAATGCAGCTTTAGATTGTTTCGATGAAAACCCTGCAATGATATTTAAATTCCAATATTAGTTAAATTACTATTATGAATGCATAATATATTGTCGACATGTCAGTATGAGTTAATATTAGCAAGTCTTTAGCTCCAATAATAAAGCAGATAATACTTGTTTTAATCATAAACCACATTAAACTTTTAGATTTAAGCTTAAAATAAGGGAAATGCTATTGATATTGGAATAATTATTATTAGTTATTATTATTATATTAAATATTTAATTAAAGGGTTAGTTCACCCAAAAATGAAAATTCTGTCATTTATTACTTACCCTCATGTCGTTCCACACCCGTAAGACCTTCGTTAATCTTCAGAACACAAATTAAGATATTTTAGTTGAAATCCGATAGCTCCGTGAGGCCTCCATAGGGAGCAATGACACTTCCTCTCTCAAGATCCATAAAGGTACTAAAAACATATTTAAATCGGTTCATGTGAGTACAGTGGTTCAATATTAATATTATAAAGCGACAAGAATGTTTTTGGAGCGCCAAAAAAAAACTAAATAACGACTTATTTAGTGATGGCCGATTTCAAAACACTGCTTCAGGAAGCATCGGAGCAGAGATGAATCAGCGTGTCGAATCTGCTGTTCGTAGCGCCAAAGTCATGTGATTTCAGCTGTTGGCAGTTTGACACGCGATCTGAATCATGATTCGACTAATTAATTTGTGCTCCGATGCTTCCTGAAGCATTGTTTTGAAATCGGCCATCACTAAATAAGTCGTTATTTTGGTTTTTTGGCGCTCCAAAAATATTCTCGTCGCTTTATAATATTAATATTGAACCACTGTACTCACATGAACTGATTTAAATATGTTTTTAGACCTTTATGGATCTTGAGAGAGGAAGTGTCCATTGTTCCCTTTGGAGGCCTCACGGAGCTATCGAATTTCAACTAAAATATCTTAATTTGTGTTCTGAAGATGAACGAAGGTCTTACGGGTGTGGAACGGCATGAGGGTAAGTAATAAATGACAGAATTTTAATTTTTGGGTGAACTATCCCTTTAATGGATAAAGATATTTTTACTGTAAAACAAGAATTACTGATCACTACAAGATATATATATATATATATATATATATATATATATATATATATATATATATATATATATATATATATATATATATATATATATAGAGCCTAATCAATTAAATATTCAATTTAAAGTAATTAAAGAATATTGTAATAGAAGCTGTATTTGAAAGTAGCAGTTATCTTTTTATTTATTGTAAAAAAAAAAATGCATCTATATATCTATACAGTACAGTCCAGAAGTTTGGAACCACTAAGATTTTTAATGTTTTTAAAAGAAGTTTCGTCTGCTCACCAAGGCTACATTTATTTAATTAAAAATACAGTAAAAGACAGTAATATTGTGAAATATTATTACAATTTAAAATAACTGTTTTCTATTTGAATATATTTCACAAAGTAATTTATTCCTGTGATGCAAAGCTGAATTTTCAGCATCATTACTCCAGTCTTCAGTGTCACATGATCCTTCAGAAATCATTCTAATATGCTGATCTGCTGCTCAAGAAACATTTAATGTGTACAATTGTACAAAATATTTGTGTACAATATTTTTTTCAGGATTATTTGATGAATAGAAAGTTCAAAAGAACAGTGTTTATCTGAAATCTAATCTTTTGTAACATTATAAATGTCTTTACTGCCACTTTTGATTGATTTAATGCATCCTTGCTGAATAAAAGTATTCATTTCTTTAATTTCTTTTCAAAAAAATAAAAATAAAAGTTCTTACTGACCCCAAACTTTTGAACGGTAGTGTATAATGCTACAGAAGCTTTGTATTTCAGATAAATGCTGTTCTTTTGAACTTTCTATTCATCAAGGAATCCTGAAAAAAAAAAGTACACAACTGTTTTCAACATTTAAAATAATCATAAATGTTTATTGAGCAGCAAATCAGCATATTAGAATGATTTATATATATATATATATATATAAAACTGTAAAATATAACTGTAATGCAACTTTCTTCATTTTGCTCTATTACAGAATTTCAGTGTGAACTCTCAGCAACTCTTTCTCCAGTGATCTGGTCCACTGGTGTGTCGGAGCTGGAACGCTCTGGTTGGTATAAGAGTGACACTACTGTTTTATCTCTTAGCTCTCTCAGGTTGTCCGCACTGGACGAAAACCGCTCAGGGGTAAAACGCAAGATGAAGGCAGGGTGGGCAGAGAGTAATCCAGGACTGGAACATTCCTAAAGCCTGTTTACAACATGGAGAGATTGGCCAGGGGGGCTTAGAACATCGCTGCACCAAGCAAGGACCCAAAGAATAAACCCACTCTGACATAATGGATAAACACTACTGGGCAAAGAGAAAAGAGGAATGAAAAGAGAGGCAGGGATTGAGAAAAACAGAAAAAGGAATGAGAGTGAAGGGTGTAAATATAAGCAACACGAGCTTGGTGAGCACCGACAGAAGCACAGAGGGACTTTGTACCACAGTTGTGCCAATTAAGCCTATGCCAGCTTTCACCATTAGGCCCACATGTTGTGTACCGCTGATCGAGCTTTATGTAAAAAGCAACGGCGCATGGAGACCAGCCCCATCCCACTGAGAGAGACAAACCCTCACGGTTCACTGTGCGGAGATACTCTGATGAGAATAACCCCCAGCATGCTTTCTATTGTCCCAATACACATTTCCTCCCGTGTGTAGAATCCGTTTCCTCCTGTTCCTGAGCGGACAGGGATTCCACGTGTGAATCGGCCAAGAGGCTCCTTCAAAAGCGAGGTATGATTATGACACACCATCTGCGAATAAATCTAAAGGGAAACCAGAGAGAAGCAGTTTCTTGTAACAGAGCAAAAATAGTAATTGTCACTATTAGTTTTACTCAATAAATGTCCTATTAGTTTTCTAAGAGAAAAACCTCACTAGCAACCTCATGAATTGAGCGCAACAGTCAGGTTCCAGAAGTAAAAGCTCCATTGAATTTCTCCATAAGAAAATTGATTTTTAACAATAACTTTTAAACCTTTAAATACAGGCCTACTGTGAGCTACGAGGTTGTTAATCCATAATATTAGCTTTTGTTGAAGCCGTCAACAAAAGCAAACAAAAGTGTTATTTCAGCTTATTTTTAAAAATATTTGTATTTAAAAGCAGAATTCCTGGTGGAAAAGTATATTACCCATGATGCTGTACAGAAAATTACGCACCAAAATAGCTCCTTAGCTCCGCCCACTCCCATGAAGCACTGTGAATTATGTAATCTAGTCGATTTCCCTATGCTCTCAAAATACTTAAATATTGGTATACTTTTTTATAAATTATATTTTATATTATAAATGATAAATTATGTATCTATTGTTTTTAATTTGATTATGTGGTTCGTAATGCTTCATGGGATTGTAATTCCTTCCTTCACTAAAGCCGTTAAGTTGTACACAGTCTTTGTATTTTTGTCATTTTGTCTGATTTTCAAAAACTTTTTTGCTTCAAATCAAGTTTATGTTACGTTATAATTCGCCTCATAGCTAATTGGCTTGGTTCATTGCTTATAACCCTTTAATGAAGACTTTTTTTAAAAATTAATGGAAAAAATATTTCCAGAACCAGCACAGCTGAAAAAGGGGCGGGAACTGTTGAACTCTATACTCAGAAGCTTAGCAACTGCATAGCAACATGCTAAAAAACCCACACAGGACAAATTAGAAACCACCTAGAAACATGTTAAAACTACTCAGAACATCTTAGCAACTAGAAAGGGACATGTTATAACCACTCTGAACACCTTAGCAAATGCATAGCATTGTTAAAACACTTAAAATTCATTGGTAACCACATAGCAACATGTTTAAAACAACTCAATTCACCTTAGCAACTTCAACAAAGTCGCATGTTATAACCACTCTGATCACCTTAACGACTACATAGCAACATTATTAAAGCCACTTAGATCACCTTAGCAACTGCATAGCAACACCTTGGCAACCAGCCATAACAGGTTTTCCAAGTGCCAAAAAGTTAAATTTTTCATTTATAATCGTGTTTCAAGAAATCTATTATTTTCCTTTTTAGATTGTGTCACATTCTCTTGTTTGTATCCTTTTTTGTCATTTAGAACACCTTAGCAGCTGCATAGCAACACCTTGGCAACCAGCTATAACAAGTTTTCCAATTGCCAAACACATTGTAAAAAATTTTAAAAGCTTATTTTCTTTCATATTTGTGTATTGCAAGTAAATTTTGGCAATTATTTGCCTTTTAAGAACATATGTGTCATCTTCTTTTCTTTGTATCCTTTTTTGTCACTCAGAACACATTAGCAACTACATAGCAACACCTTGGCAACCAGCCATAACGGTTTTCCAAGTGCCAAACACATTGTAAAAAAAATGGTAAAAGTTTATTTTATAATTGTGTGTTTCAAGTAATTTTTGGATATTATAATAATTTTCAATATTTCTGGATATTATTAGAACTTATGTGTCACATTCTCTTGTTTGTATATTTTTGTCATTCAGAACACCTTAGCAACTGCATAGCAACATCTTGGCTGACAGCCATTATGGGTTTTCCATGGATCAAACACACACACCAAAAAAAATAAAATAATTTTTTTTAAAAGTTTACTTTCTTTTATAATTATGTGTTTCAAGTCATTTTTGGATATCATTTCTATTTTTAGACCTTATGTGTCACATTCTCTTGTTTGTGCCCTTTTTGTCATTGTACACCACACTTTCTCCAGATAGTGACATCAGAGGTGGCCTGTTCCAGCCGTAATGTCACCTATTTTCTCTTGATTTACAGCACCTCAGTAGGCTAGACTACCTCTCTGTCTGTCTGTATGTGTGTGTGCTGCAAGGATGTTTCTCTTATTTATGGAACATCGAGGCCTGCCGAGAATGTGTGATGCCTTAGGGAGCGTCCCAAGCCTGGGAGAGAGTGGCAGGGACTGTCCCCTGGGCCGCCAGAGGCCAACTTCAAGGCTGCTGTTGTTTGGAAGACAATAGCCCATCAATAGCTATCCTGGACAGGGAATCAGATGTGCTAAACACGGCAGATTGGGCCTCAGGTCCAACCTAGAGCTCACTGTCATTGTGAATAGTTCTTACTCTGAAATATATGGTAATGGCTGGACACATAAGCCTCAGTTACAGACAACGGCACTGCCCATAACCCTCCCTCTGGGAGTTATAACAAGTTTAAGGCATGTCTTACGCTTTCAAGCAAGAACAATATTAGTGAAATGACACAAAGAAGACTGAACATTTCATTTCACAGGGGATATAAAAGAAAACAAAAAAAGAAAATGTAATTTAATTGTTATTTCTTACCATTACTGCCATATTAATTTCTATTTTCTGGCTCTTTTAACATACGGGTCAACACAAAAGGAACAAGGAATGCTGTTACGGATAATTAGCCTTTAGATCACAAGCACAGGCTTTTAAAGTCGTAAAAGGCCAACAAGATTAGACTACTCTGCATCTGATTGGTCCACACCTGTTTTGGCCGCTGTGGGAGCAGGTGTACCTAACATTTCAGGGTTCAAAGTTCAATGTCCCTGAGGTCACAGCGCAGAGAGCGAAAGCGCAAAGACCGCAGACTGGGCCAAAAAAACACCAAGCTGATGAGCAACCAGAGCTCAGCAGGGCTAAAGCACTGCTGACAGGGTGTATGTATCATACAGCTGTCTGGTTTGTCAGTTGGGACACATTTAGCCGAGGCTCTCATCACCAGCTGAACCTTTAGAGTTTGTGTATCGCCTTATCGTCAAACTAAACTTGTTGTAAAGGCTTAAAGTTGAAACATAAGGGATGATGGGAAGGAATGTAAACAATCCTGGAAGATGTTTCACTAACATATCGTTCAGGATGAGGTCAACACATATGTATTCAGACTCAGAGTAGCCGACATTTACCTTATGTTATAAAAATGCAATCTTCTGTCTGTACTTAAAATAATAGAGTACTAAAATAGCCTACACTTCAATTAGTATGACACATTTGTTCCTGTTAATATAGAAGGACAGATTTTTTATGCCTTCAGAAATGCATAATAACTCAAATGAGCTTACACCTACACACAATTACCAGCTAGTGAACTAAAATGTTTCTACTAGAAAGAATGTCTGTCCAAGATACGCTGATCTTAATATAGTACAGTTTATTTAAAGTGACAGCATGACAGAAAACAGGAAAAGGAAATATTTTCTGTGCAGCTGTATTGAATAGCACACACTATTTCTCAAAATATTAAGACTATATATGGGTCAATGAAGTGATAGGTCGTTTTTTTTGTCCAAAGGCCTTAATACTAATAAAAAAACAAAGATATGACATCCAAAGTATGTAAGGTATTACAACTAGATCTCTTTTATTGAATCCAAAAGGTTTTAATTATATTTACCTACATATAAAGGTATTTTAAAGATTTTGAAGTGTCAAAAGGTAATTTGGTTTGACTGTCCAAAGGCCAATACAGCCATAAAATGTAATAAA
Organism: Megalobrama amblycephala; assembly: GCF_018812025.1. Taxonomy (NCBI): domain Eukaryota; kingdom Metazoa; phylum Chordata; class Actinopteri; order Cypriniformes; family Xenocyprididae; genus Megalobrama; species Megalobrama amblycephala. The sequence continues at coordinate 51,541,934 of NC_063045.1, forward strand.
TGTATATATCAACACTGCATCATATATCAACACTGCAAAATGGTATTAAAATTATGTGTAGAAGTCATTGTTTTGTTATGAGAAAGAATGTCCGGAAAAATTAATTTCATTGATGTTATTCGGAGTAACCAATATAAAGGGACCATTTTGGATCAAGTTATGCGGTCAATATCATGTGACAGGATATGACATCATTCAGACACCTGCAAAGGACCACATGTTCATGAAGCAAAGTAACTAACTCTCTTTTAACTATTTGAAAAATTCATGTTTTCACTTGCTCATGCCCCAAAACATCAGGTCATTCAGTACAACCGCTATAAAACATGGAAAATGTTATAATATTTAAAAAACTTGTACTAAATATAAAATGTTTGATCATCCTTTTGATATCAGCCTGTTAGCATTGTTTGAAAATATTGTTATTTTGTTAACCAAAAGTGTCATTCGGTAAAACCGAGATTTTGGTTAAACCGAATGACTTTTTTGGTGACAAATTTAGTTCATCTTGTAAAAAATGACAAAAGCAGTGTTAATTAATTGTAAACCCCACATAATCTCATTGTTAAAACTTCATAAAACTTTATATTTTTTACACTTTTTAAAACCTTATTTGTCAATGACCCATATAAACCATATAATATTAAGGCTTTGTGTCCTCTACTCACAAAGTACTTATTTACTATATTATTTATTTATTTTTAAATGTAGCCCTAATAATTTCTAATAATTTAAAATCATTGAGTTGGATTAAATTAATATGTAATATTATAAAATTATTATTATTATTTTCTAACTAATATATATATATAAGGGCTGGGTAGAAAATATCGATTTCTCGATTTCTCATTTTTACGAACCGATATCGATTCTTAAATACCAATAATCGATTAGTCTTTTCTGTTTTCAGTTGATGAATGAGCAGAATATGTAGCGCCTCCCATCCAATAAATCGCAATCATCTTTGTGCTTTGTTATTTTGATATGAAGCAAAGTCTCAGATTTCAAACGACAATCTTATTATGAGATTCAAAAAATAAATACCGTTTTGGCGCTGTTAAATGTGACGTGACAGATCTCTGAGGCGCTAAAGCAAAGCAGCAGCACGGAGCGCATGTGAACTGATCCTCTCCTCCACTTTAATACCAGTTACAGCGGGAAATAAACATAGAAGGTATGTTAAAATATACAGTACAACTTACCGAAATCCGTATCATGTCTCGTGTAATAGCTCAATCAGTGTTTCAACCTCGGAAAGACGTCAATAAAACAGCTTGTAAACAATGTCACGTAACGTCACATTTACCTCAGAAAAACATATTCAGTGACCCATAAACTCATTAGTCAGCTAGAAGAGTGTTCTCTAGAAAGCAACATTCTGATAAATATAGATATGCATCGTTACGTATAAATTATCATTTTTAATGTTCTTCGATATTTAATGCATGTTTCAATAAATCCGTTATGACAGCCACGATTTAAATGTTTATATTTCAAAAAACGAATTGGAGTAGAAATATGATTATGTAATTCTAAACTTTATTTATAATAAAACATAATTGAGTGTAATTTAAGTGTTTGTATATAAATAAGTTAATTTAACCTTCAATATTATTACAGTAGTACCAACTGACTTCCATGTGTAGTTTACATCATTAGTTGAGAGATATTTTTCCTCTAGAAAATTTGCCATGTACTGTAACTGAAATACTACAGCCAAAATAATCGATATCGAATCGAAATCGTAATCAAATCGAATCGAAAGCATGTGAATAGTAATCAAATCGTTAAAAATAGTGAAAATCGTGTCAATACCCAGTCCTAATATATATATGTATATGTATGTTAGGGCTTCATATATATATATGAAGATAATAATAATAATATTTATAATATTACATAACATCTTGCACAGAATAATAGCATAATGCATTAAAATAAAATAAAAAATAAAATGCATGGGTACCAATATTTTTAAACAAGACTGTAAAACTTTAACAATGTTTTTTGCTACCTTGTAAGCAATATCTTTTAAGAAATGCAAATCTAGCTGAATTGTTTAGCAATATGCATAACTTCTGCTGTCAATGCTGTCGATGTATCTGTCTTTTCTCCACGTTCTCTCCCCAGGCCAGCAGACAGCAGACGGTTTCAAGTGTGTTAATGAGTCATATTAGAGTAAGAACGTAACCAAATGTCAGAGAGAGCTTAAGGGGAGACTAATAAAAAGATAATAAACTGTATCTGGGAGTATGTTCTGCTGTCACAGCCTAAGCACTAGTGTGGAGTTTATTATAAGACCCACACAAAGTTTTGTTCCCCTAATCAGGCAGAATGACCTAGTTCGAGTCACCCTGAATACATCTTCATCAAAAACCAAATGCAAAATGGATTCTCTCACACACATCAACAACTAGCTTCAGACCAGGTGCAAAGTCACAGACTGAAAATGAGAGTGCTGGAGTCATTATGTGTCTGACCTGGAAGAATTTGTCGTGATCTGAAGCTACGGCCTGTCTGGCTGGAGGAGAGGACGAATGGAGGACGAGAACAGGATGGTCCTATAACTCAATGACTTTTATAGTGCAGAATAAACAGTGTGCTTGAGAAAAAAATGTTCTCACAAAGACAGAGGATGCATGGGATTGGTCCTCAAACAGATGGGAACTTTAAACACACACAAAACAGTTCTGGAATTTCTGACCATTATAAAGCTGAGCATAAAGCAGTGAATTATCATAAAATGAGTGTTGCCTTTAAGGATATACAGTAACAAAAGATTGGCTTCAGTAATATTTTTTTAAGTTTTATTTAGCAAGGATGCATTAAATTGGCAGTAAAGACTTACATTGCTACAAAAAAAGTCAAATTAAAAAAATTTCAAATTAATTATATTCTTTTGAACTTTGAAAAAAAAAAAATATCATGGTTTCCACAAAAATAGTAAGTAGTACAACTGTTTTCATGACTGATATGTTTCTTGAACATCAAATCAGCATACCAAAATGCTGAAATTTCTGAAGGATCATGTGACATTGAATTTTGCAGCAGCCACTACTTCAGTCTTCAGATTTGTCATCACAGGAATAAATTACATTAAATCACAGTTAAATGTTTAGTTCACCCAAAAATGAAATTTCTGTCA